>NC_058133.1:520325869-520460161 GCF_016433145.1 Gracilinanus agilis
GGAGGGAAGGAAGGAAGGAAGGAAAGGAGGGTGGAATGAAAGGAGGGAGGAAGGGAGGGAGGAAGAAATGAAGGGAGGGAAGGAAGGAAGAAAAGGGAGGAAGGAAAGGAGGGAGGAGAAAGGAAGGAAGGAAAGGAGGGAGGGAGGGAGGAAAAGACTATCAGTGAAGGACTTTAAAAATACATAGAAGGGGGGCAGCTGGGTATCTCCGTGGATTGAGAGTCAGACCTAGAGACGGGGAGGTCCTGGGTTCAAATCCGGCCTCAGCCACTTCCCAGCTGTGTGACCCTGGGCAAGTCACTTGACCCCCATGGCCCACCCTTACCAATCTTCCACCTATGAGACAATACACCAAAGTTAAGGGTTAAAAAAAAAATACATAGAAGAAGAGGAAGCTCAGAGGGGACCCAGACAAGGCAAGAAGTTCTACCATGTTACATATAATTAAAGAGTAAAAACTCATTTGCGTATAATATATCGTCTTTTTTTCTCTTCTTTGCATAAGGAAAATTCATGTTTGTTGTTGCTGTTAAGCTCATTTTTTAAACAATGGGAATGGGAAAATGGGAATAAGTAATGAAGGGACAAACTGAGGCAGCTCAGGCCTGAATGGAGAGCACAGGTAGGCCATTAGGAAAGAAGACAGGACTTGGGGCAAGATAGAGGCCCTGATGAGGTGCTCATTGTGTGGCCAGCACTGGTCTTGGGGCTGAGGATCCAACTAGAACAGGCAGTAAAAAAGGCCCCTGCCCTGGAGAAGCTTCCAATCTAAGACGTAGAAAGAGACCCTTAAAGGGGAGGGGGTGCCCTTGAGGGGGGAGCGTGCTAACAAAGCCAGAGAGTCGGGGGCACAAGCAGGAGGGACAGGGAGACGCGGCCTCTGCCTTGGGTCTTAGAGGACAGCTGGGGGGCCAGGGTGGGAAGGAGGCTGTCCTGAGCACAATAACCCGATTAGCCGATGTCTCGTGACCCTTTAAAGTAGAATAAAATGGTCCATCCTTGTGGCAGGGTCGCACATTTAGGGCTGACCAGCTCTCATTTCAGAGGCTGGGGAGGTCAGGTCATTGCGATGGAGTCCCGGGCTATTGAGTGCCGGAGGAGGAGATGAACCCAGAGCTGTGGACGGCAAAGCCAGTGCCATTTCCGCTCTCGCGCCGTCTCTATTTGAGCAGGCACTGCTAGTGTTCTCATTTGACAGATAAGGAAACAGAGGCTGGGGGAAGATAAGGGATATGTACATTATCAGACAAGTAGTATCTGAGGCAAGATTCGAATTCAGGTCTCGTAGCTCTCAGTCATGGAGGCAGCCGGGTATGAGCACTGTCCGAGCAAAGGTGTAAAAGTGGGGAATCAGCAGTGCATGTTCGGAGCTGACAAACGGGCCGCTGTTGTCAGGCCATCAGGTAGGAGAATGAGACGGAAGCCGGAGGGGAGCCGGGCTGCCTAATTCCATTTCTAAACCTGGTGAGAACTGGGAGGTTTCCTCCAGCAAACTGTTGGGAGCCATTGAAGGTTTTGAGTATGAGGCCAGCATGCTTCAGAGCTCTGTTCTAGGCCCGGATACAGGAAGGATTCATCAAGTATCTCAGGACCCATGTTTGAATCCCAACTCAGGTCCTTATTACCCAGGTGGGTGACATTAAGCAAGTTTTACCTTCCTTGGATCTCCATTTCCCCACTTGTAAAATGAAGGATTTAGAATGGATGCCCTTCACTCCCTTCCAGTCTGTGACCTCTGCTTATCCTGTGATCTGAGTTCAAATCCCTGATCTGTTTCTATTAACTTGAATAATCTGTTTTAAAAAATCATCTCACCTTCATGGACCTCAGTTTCCTCCCCTGTAAGTGGCAGAATCAGGATTTGAACCCAGGTCCTAGGATCCATTCCAAAGTCAGCATCTGTTCCATTGCAGGAACCATCGCTGCCCTCTGTGTGAGACAACAGTGTGCCACGAGCAGAAGACTCTTCCAGTGGACATATCTTCACTCTCACGGTGGCTGCCTTTGTGCCCCAAACCTTGTGTCCCAACAAGACTTGCCAGCAACATCTGGCGGAGGCGTCCACCTCTGAGGCCTGAATGCCATCTGCTCCCCCCAGCCGGCAGCACTCTCCGGTGACTGAGGCCAAGAGCTGTTACAAGAAGGTTCTCCCAAGGACTCAAGCATGTGGGGAATGAAAGTGGGGGGACAGCATTGACGAGGAGGGTCCTGACAGCAGATGTTCATTTGTTTTGGAAGGAGCTGACCCAGGGGTGTCTTCCTTTGGGTGTCATCAGTGAGGCGCCCACCCAAGGCAAGCCTCGGAAGGGCCCTGGGGAACTTCTCCTGTTGAGGGTCCCCTCCAGGGCTTTGTGAGGGTCTCCACCAAGGAGGCTGGGGTGTGAGCGGTGTTCATCAGAGGAAACAGCTGAAGAGGAATGACTCTTTGGGAAGGGCTCTGGATTAGAGGGGATCCCAGGAGGCCACTTGGATCTGGCAGGACCTCCCTCTCCTCCAGGCCCCTCCTTTTGTGAAGGAGGAGATGAAAGGCTGGCCAAGTTAAGGGACTCAAAGACAGCCAAGATGTTAGTAAAGACTGGCACGTGGACACGGTATGTTTTGCACCTGGACCATCCGACTGCCTCGTAGGGCTGCTTCTACTGCACTACACGGCCTCCCAAGGAAAGACCTGGACCCTCAGAACCACTGTTTCATGGAGTGTTCCGGGGTAGCCAGAATTCCATAAGCTTTGGCTGGGGGTCTTCCCATGAATCATGGCCTGCTGCAGTTGGAGGGCCTGAATTTGAATCTCATCTCTGCCCCTTACTTGGGAAATTAATTTCCCTCCTCTAGGGTTCAGTGGTTTCACCTGGATGATGGGGGGCTGGACTCAAGGACCTGACAGTCCCTTCTGGCTCAAAGGCCACACTCCATGATCTTTCTATGGGTCCCGTAGAAGTGGGTCAGAACCTCTTAGGAGGGGCCCACGTGAGGTACGAGGCCACATCCCTCAGGTCCTCTGATCACTGACCCTTCCTTTTTTCTCCAGAGCCTGGCCAGGGCCACAGGCACTCCAGATGGCCCTGGGGATCAAGAGATCAAGAGACTTGGAGCGGAGCGTTACCTTGGCAATCTTGGGCTCCTTTTGCAGATAAGGGAAGTGCTGAAGCAGCTGGGCTTACCATGGCAGAAATAAAAGACTCTCCCATAAATAAATACAAAGTCTGCTACCTCTCTGGTAGAGGTGGTTGGCAGATGGGCCGCTGGGAGTTTGGTGCTCTGGGATTACCTTTAAGCCTTATGATCCTGCTGAAGGCGGGCAAATAAACTCCTGGCTTTGGCATTGAGGCTCTTCTGGGAAAAGTTGCTTTGATTTTCTGAAAGAAGAGAAGAGAAAGGAATCATGTTTCACATGGCCTGATTAGATAAGTGCTCCCTGGATTGGATATCTGCAATATAGAGGGTCTGGGGCAGGCTTCAGTGTTTCTGAAGAGAAAGAATAAAGCTGGGGTGGGGGTAACCTCTCCTCAGGGGGCAGAGTGGAAATGGAAAAGAGGAAAGGAGAAAAGGAAATTTCTTTTTCTAACTTATCATCTACTGGTTTTGTCAGGAAGGATGGTACATTCAGTTCAAAGATGTTTTCCACATGGTGGGAAAGTGTTCATACTCCAGGCAGGCTCTCTCTCCATGGCTCTGAGACCTCCAGAAAAAGACTTCTTTTTTACTTCTGCTAAATGCACACCGACAGCTTCCTTATCATTTCTGCTCAGCACAGGCGGCTTTTCTCTTTTCTGATTTGATTTTTTAACTCAAAACTAGATTGCCAAGAGTTAAGAGATAGTTCAAAGGGCAGATGGGTAGCTCAGTGGATTGAGAGTCAGGCCTAGAGATGGGAGGTCCTCGGTTCCAATCCGGCCTCAGACACTTCCCAGCTGGGTGACCCTGGGCAAATCACTTGACCCCCATTACCCACCCTTACCATTCTCTTCCACCTAGGAGCCAATACACAGAATTTAAGGGTTTAAAAAAAGAGAGACAGTTCAGGCCACCTCTTTTTCTCTTTTCCTCAGTGGCAAGTGTGAACACCTGCCTGACTCTGGCGAGGGGCTATTCATTTGGCTAGCCAGTCGTCATTTTTACTGGCTATCATCATCTTCTTGTCTTCTGTCCCCCACTCATAGACTGCTTTCCCTCATCATCTCCATCCCTTTGGATGTTCAGCTTCAAAACTTAGCTCAAATCCCCTCTGCTCCAGGAAGCCTTTCTTGGTGTCCCTAAGTGCTCGCGCTCCCCCTCAACTTGTCTTCCTTCCACTGTGTATGCATCATGTGTAGAACGAGTGATGTCTGTGCGATCTCCCCCTTTAGGATGGCAGCTCCTGGAGAGCCCAGATTTATTTTGCTTTTACCTTGTATCCCCAGAAGCCAATAAAATTCCTGACACTTGGAATAAATGGCTGTAGACTAATTAATTAATTAGATCAGACAGCTGAACAGAGACCCTGTAGAGTTAAACCGTTAGTGTAGATGACGCCAATGGGAGCCTGGATAATGGGTAGTTCTAGGCTGTTCTGGAGCTGGAAGGGACATTAGGGGCCCTCTAGGCCAATCTCTTCACTTCGTAGATGAGGAAACTGAGGCCCAGGGAGTTGCTGTGATTGCCCAGAGTCTAATGAGCATTCGAGGAGCCATTTTTAAGCAGGACAGATGAATCGTCTCCTGTGCATCAATTCCTGTGTTTGCCTAGAATTGATGATGAGCAGCAGATCGGGCACCTCCTTTGTTTGTGGCTACCAAAGTCCACCTCTTTGCCGCTGGGGTTCTCCTGGTGATGGCGAATGGGTACGAGGTGTGTTAGAGAGCCCCCATCGGGAAAAGAAGCCCGCCACTCTCCGTCCCCTCCCCCAGGAACAGAAGAAGGGGCCAGCGAGTCCTCCTCGTCCCAGCGTTCATTGGAGAAGGTCCTGGTGGAAACCCAGCCCTGCTGCTGGGAGGAGTGGAGTGGACCTAGGAGAGTGTGCGTGGGTGGGAGGGTCTCCGCATCTGGGGGGAGGGGAGAATGAATAATGAGTTAGTGGCGTGGAAGGGGAATCTGAAGGTGAGCAGGGACACGGCTTCCGGAGACTCGGGGTACGCTGGAGGTCTTCAGGGCTTGGAGACATGGTGAGAGGTCAGGGCCAGGCAGAGAATGACCCACTCGGTGGATGCTTTGCACCCTGAGGTCAAGAGG
The DNA here is from genome assembly GCF_016433145.1 of Gracilinanus agilis. Classification (NCBI taxonomy): domain Eukaryota; kingdom Metazoa; phylum Chordata; class Mammalia; order Didelphimorphia; family Didelphidae; genus Gracilinanus; species Gracilinanus agilis. Next base: position 520,331,078 of record NC_058133.1, read on the forward strand.
TTCCCGGGTCCTCTGGGATGAGCACATCTGAGGAGCTGAAGTGACCAAGCCTTAGCAGATGTTAGCAGACAACTGCTTGGCCCAGACCTGAGATCTCAGGGGCACCCCATGAGAAAAGAGCGGGCACGTGAGTGTGATTAGTGGCTGGCTGTGACTTCATCATCTGATGCTGCTCGTGCACGTTTTGTTTGTCTTCCTATTAGAGTCGGCCTGTTGTAATGGAGGGAGCTCTGGACTCGGCAGAAGGAAGGCCCGAGTTGAGTTCCCACTGCTGAAACCAGCTGGGTGACCATGAGCAAGTGGCAGCTTCCCCAGGCCTCAGTTTCCTCATCAGCAGAATGGGAGTGTTGGGCGAAAAGGCCTCGGAAGCCCCTTTCCCCTCTAGATGGCTGGTGCTGTGTGCCACGGAGAAGGACTTGAGACGTCGTCTCTGGAGGCTTTGGAAGTCGTCTGGGAGCTCCATGTTGATCCTAGCAGGGTCCCTCAGCACCAACACGCTCATAGCAGGGGCTCAGCCCACAGCTGTCCAATGAACGAAGAAGCCAAGAGGCTGAGATGAAGGAAGGAACCGAACCATCTGGCAGGAAATCAGCAGAGCCGAGGCAAGAGGGAAGATCACGGCGGGAGCATCAGCAGGCCTGAGAGTCAGATTCCGAGACTTAGAAGCCACTTGTCTGATGAGCCGCCTCCGGGCTCATGAATGAGGCCACCCATGTTGGCAGGGAGGAAAAGTAGATGCTGACCTGGAATCCGCAGCCTGCTCCGCTGTCACGGCTGCTCCGTTATTACCAGAGAAGGGCACGGCTTAGCGGGCAGGATGGGGCCAGGAGTTCGAATTGTCGGCCATGTGGCTACGGGCGACTCAGCCCATCAGAACTTCACGTTCCTTGATGGCAAACTCTGGTGGAGCATCCTTTACTGCTCGCCTCCAGAGGCTGTGGTGGGGCTCCAGTTTTAAATGAAGAACTTCGCTGATTCCTTTGTTTCTATATATCCTCCGTGTCCTCCCAGATAGCAATGCCTCCCTCCTCCCAGCGCCGACCCTCACCCCAGAAGGGGGGGTCCCCCACAAAATTATCCAGCACATCCTCTCTCGTTGCGGGCCACGTTCCGCTTCTCTGGGCCCAGCCTCTGTGCAGGGGGGAAGGAGGTGCCTTCTCACGTCTGCTTCGTTGGCTCCAAGCTCGGTCATGGCGACGTCAGAACATTTCGTGTCGATTGTGGTGTCTCAGTCATTGTTCTTTCTATGGCCACACCGTCGGCATCACATCCCTTGTTATCCTGGCATCACCTTGGTTCTTCCCTTGGTTCTTCCCATCGCCCCATGTAGAGTCCATTACACGGACGGATCCAAATCGTTTAGCCTTTCCCCAGGTTTTTTGTTGCCATAAAAAAAGCTCCCTGGGAAATATTTGGGTGGCTGGGGGAGGGGGAGGGGCTTTCTTTTTGCCCTAACCAGACTGAGCCCACCTACAACGAGTCATCCCAGAAAGGCCAGCCTCTGCCAAGAGTCAGAGCTTCTAGAAGAAAGCGGTGGCCCATGGGTGCTCTTGAGAGAAGAAGTTCCCTCTCTTTGCCTTTCCTAGCACAGCCCGATTAGTGTTAACAGGTGCCCGTGTGGGTCAGCACCATCTCTGCTCCACTCTCAGCCCAATCATCACCTTAGTAAATGCGACCACTGAAAGCAGAAGAGCGGAAAACACAAATGAAGGTAAGTGTCTCGGTGCTGTGAATTGTCCCCCATTTCAGTTCTTCCCCAGACAGATTCCCTACTTGTTCTCTTCCAGTGCTTTGCAGCCACATCCATGCATTCTTCTTTGGATACCAGAATTATGAGGGAGTCGACTCTTGTGAGTTTTGCAGAGAGAGCTGTTTTGGCGAGCTCTTCCCTGAAGTCAGTCAGTCAGTCAAGCATTGATTAACCACCTCCTCTGGGCCAGTCCCCATCCCTCAGAATTCAAACTCTTCTCTCTCTCCTCAGGGCCCAGTTGCCCCCACCGGTAACATCTGGAGCTCAGGTGGCATTCCAGAGAGTCTTATTCTCTTCAAAAGAGTTTTGCTTGGAGCCACCTTACAGTGAATTTGTGCTGATCAAACCAGCTTCCATGTCTAATGGCCAGTGGTCAGTAAGGCTGGATCTCAGGCTGAAGCTCTCTCTTCTGCCTTACAATATTCAGCTTCTAAATACAGTCAATTCTATATTAATGGGAATGCGACTTCTCTTGATGTTAAGTCAAAGGCTAAATGGACTAGATCTATGAAATTCTTTTCAAAAGCCTTTGGAAACCTGCATGCTTAAGCTATGATAATAAACGCTGGATCCTTGGCAGAAGTTATGAGCTACCCAGCCTCCCCCCGCCCCAGGGACAACTCAGTCATCAGGGAACAAAATGGATCAGTTCCTCACTAACTCCTGGGATGTGGCCCATTTTTCCCTGAAGAAGGAACCAAGGGAGGATACAGATGAAAGAAAAAGGGTTCTTTACCATGTGTGTCCCCAGCCTCTGACACATCAACTCCCAATACATGTGTTCCCAGGGAGGGAGGCAGCAGAAGCATTCCCTGTTGTTGGAGGAGAGGGGAGACAGATCTAGAGTCAGGAGAGAAGTCTGAGTAGCCTCCTCATGAGGCCCGTCTCCTCCAGATACCCAAGACTCCCGACTGACAGCCTCTGGTCTCTCCAAGCCTAGGGTCCCTGGTCTACCTGATCCTACTGGACTTCCTATACCTTCAATTGGCGAGGCACCTAAGGGCAGGCGAATGGCACCAGCTATTTTAGAGACTATCTTGCTGGCCCACTGATCCTCCCTCTCACCAGCGGGTACTTAAGTCCTCAGTATGCTCTGAAGGAAATGGATAATGATAACAACATTGACTCCAACTATCACGATTTCATCCAAAAGTTAAACCAAGCGCTGTGAGGAGACCAAGAGAGCCCCAAAAGCACTTTGTGCAGCAAATTATATGACTTTTCTGTCAGATGGAGAGAGATGGCTTCCAAAAACAACTTCAAGTTCAAAAAGAAACTTGCATATAAACTCGTTAAAAATTTTTTAATTTATTCCTTTATTTGTTTGTTACATTAAAATTCTGAGATAACTCTCTCTCCTTCCCTCCCCCATTACACAAGACATCAATTGACAAAGAGATATATACATATATATATATTGTATTTAGTTATATATATGCATGTATTTCTATATGTATATATAAAACTATGGCTTGCTTGTTTCTATTTTTCTGTTCTTTCTCTGGAGGTGGACATACCCAAGCCATTCTTCAAATGCTATTTCTGTGGCTGGATATAATGTTCTCTTGGTTCTGCTTGTTTCACTCTTCAGAATTTCCCATTTTTTAAATGAATCTGCTAATCATTTCTTACAGCACAATAGTGTTCCATCAGAATCACGTGCCATAACTTGTTTAGCCATTCCCTAACTGAAGGACATCCCCACAACTTCCAGTCCTTTGTTGGTACAGAGACATGCTATAAATATTTTAGCACACACAGCCTCTTTTCCTTTGGACCTAATCACCTTAGGAAATAAACCTGAGAGCGTTCTTGCTGGGTCAAAAGACATGCGCAGTTTTAGAATTCTTTGGGCATAATTCCAGATGACTCTCCAAAATGGCTGAATCAATTCAAAGGTCCGCCAACAGTGTATTAGTGTCCCCATTTTTCTACATGCCCTCCAACATTTGTCATTTTGCCCTTTGATCATTTCGGCTGATCCGATAGGAGGGAGGTGATACCTCAGTTGTTTTGTCTTGCATTTCTTGAATCAATAATGATTTTGAGCATTTTTTCATGTATATATGATTTGATTCCTTCATCCAAAAGCTGTTCATATCTTTTGACCACTTATGAGCTGGGGATGGATCATATTCTTATAAATTTGACAAGGTTCTCTATATACAGTAATGCCTCCATTTTCATTGAGATCGGTTATCATCGATTTCAGTTTTCATCGATTTTTTTTCCACAAAATATTTCTCCCAGTTTTCATAGTTTGCCTTGGAATTTGTAGGTGCGCCTACTTGACCTTGATGCTAATTTTGTGAAAATGAAGGGCGACCCTGCTCAGTGTGAACAATGCATGCATTGAAAAGCAAATGAATCCATTTATCCATACAGATAGCATACCAAAATCAGATAAAACACTAAGAGGAGAGTATATACCTGACAATGGGAGTGAGATATCTCATCTCAGTCAGGTAGAAATTCTCCCATAGTGTCTCAGCTGAGAAGAGGGATGTAATCAAGGTAACAGCGACTCTACAGGTCAGCTTCTTTTCAAAGTCTTTCCAGATAGTGCCTGGGGGGGGGGGATTCTCCTTCCAAACAATCACCTCTCTCTCCCCTCCTCACTGCCTTCCATACACCAAGAAGAGTCTTCAGAAAGGTAAATGCCAGTTAAACATTCATTTATTCTTTATATTAGTCTTTTATATTCATTTCTTATTGTTTTTAGTATCAAACACCATCTTTATTCTCTATAAAATGTGTTTCTGGTATGTATTTTGGAGTGCCTAGAATGAATTCATTGGATTCTCGGTTTTCAGTGGTTTTGGATTTGGCCCATTGTTTTTGGAAGGAGTAACAGCAAAAACCGAGATATGGCTGCATTTGATATGTGAGACCTCTAACCAAGAAAATGCCTGTAATTTTTTTTCCAATTTATTGCTTTCCTTCTAATCTTGGCTATATTTGTTTTATTTGTTCAAAACCTTTTTGATTTAATGTATTCAAATGTATCCATTTCACATCTCACAGTGCTTTCTATCCCTTGCTTATTCATAAGTTCTTCTTCTATCCATAAATCTGATAGGTGATGTGCTGTTCCCTGTTCTTCGAATTTTCTTATAATATCTCCCTTTATGCCTATTTCATGTACCCATTTTGCTCTTGTCTTGGTAAGTGGCATAAGATATCCTTTTCCTACCAGTCTGCTTTCTGGTTTTCCCAACACTTTTTACCAAATGGTGAGTTCGAATCTAGTCTAATTCTATTTGTAGAATCACACAAAGAAGGAGGACATTCAGCTATGGGCAATGCTATCTCAAGGAACACAGAGGAGCAGGAGAGGGCAATATCAGACAAGTAAACTTGTGAAAGAGATTCAAATGATGACAACAATCGGCTTTCTCCTTCAAAGACAATGGACTCAGCACCCTTGGATCCTAACATCCCCCTCCCTCAGGGGTGCAGAAGAAGTAGAAATGTCCTTCAAGAAACAGTCAGACATGGCCCAAGTCTTGTTGGATGCAATAAAATTGTGAGGGAACATGGAGACTGATTCATGAGCATCTATTGAGAGGAAGACGACAAAACCTGGGCGGGGGGGGGATGGGGCAGGGATATTACAACTTTGGGGAAAATATCAATAACTATTGACTTGCTTTCTACTCTCCCTTCTATACAAACTCTTTCTGAGAGTCATCCATATACAAGTTGAAGGTCCCCTCGATGAGAGCAGCAAGATGGCAGCCAGCAGAAAACAATATGGATCCCATCTTCACCATTAACTGAAAGGTGTAGTGAGTCAAAGACCTTCCCGGGCTTATTGTTTGCTAAGGATGGGCACAGTGGAACAAAACGCCACTTTCCTGGCTCTTTTGCCACAAACATGATCATCCATATGTTGAAATGATTCAAGATTCCTTGGAAGATGTAACAATTGATACCACCTTGTTCAACATCCCTTCCTGACTCCCACTGTACCACCCCATGAGGGGAAATTCTCTCTTCTTGAAGCAGCCTATTCCCCTTCTGGTTCTCAGTCCTGCCTCCCGATCCCAGGAGAAAATCTTTGAGAAGTACAGAAAAAAAGGTGGGGCTCTATGGGTGAGCAGCACTGACTACACTGTTACTCAGGTGATGTATCCATTAGTTTTCCTAAACCACTTCTTAGTCTCCCTTTCAGTTTTTTCTTACAAAAGATGACTCTCAGGCCAAGGAAAGGGGGAGAGAGATTTGCAGATACAAGCATAGTAGAAATAAGGGATGTCAAAGTGTGTGGAAAATACTACTGACCACAGGTTTCCAGGACATCTCTCTCCTTTGCCCCCTGCACCCGTAAAAGTGCCATGGGAGGAGGAGCCGTGAGCCTGGAGTTACAGAGTCACAGAATTCTACTTGGAAAGAGCCTTCGAGATCATTCTGTCCAGCTTCCTTAATTGACAGATGAGGAAAGCGAAGGGCCGAGAAGAAAAGCGAGCCCACCCTCTCACTGGACAGCAGGGAAAAGTGAGAGCCTAAAGAGAACCAATGCTTATAGTCATAAACTACAAGATGTGTCAGAGGGATGGTGAGGAAGCCAAGGCTTAGGGGCTCCATGATGACCGCCCCATTAGGGAGTAGCACACATGGAGCTCCAAATCAGGTTTCTCCTGCCCTGGGCTGAGGCCACTTTGCATTGTCTACTTTTCCGGCATTTTTGCATCAGTGAGTGACAGGGACAATGCAATCCTCTGAAGATAGAGGTTGGCTAAAACATGCTGGGAATGTACGGAGGCAAATGGGGGAGACTCCCTAATGATGGGAGCTGCCCAGAAGCACCAGGGCCTACCATAGGCCATCGGGCACAGCTTAGACAGTCCTTTACACGGTAGCTGATAATGAGGATTCCTTTGGAGCACGACTCGGACGACATGAGCAAGGAGCACCCGCTCAGCTCTGGCCCTGAGGTGAGTCTGAGTCTGGACCAAACTCCCCAGCCTGGTGACAGGGCATTTAGGCCCAAACCCAAGCCTGACTTAAAGAACCTTCCGCCCTTAAGCTCCCAAACAGCCATCCTAGAGAAGACGGGTGACCCTCGACAACAAGGACACCTCGTTTGGGGGCAGGCCAACAGGAGGATGATTAATGTGGGCAAAGGATGGCGAAATCTCTGGGAAAAACATCAGTGCTGCCCCCAGAAGACCGTCACAGGGCAAAGCGAACAAGCGCTCGCACACACACACACACACACACACACACACACACACACACACACGCACACACAGATCAGTCGAGAAAAAAGCCAGACCTGTCTGGTTTCTCTCCTTGCCATCTCCCTTTCCCATCCTCTCCTCCTCCCCCGTCCCCCCCCCACCAACCCAACCCATTCACAAGATTAACGAAGAGAACAGGAACGGGGAGTGAGCTCATGGGAAGCGTGTCTAAGGGGACTGCGTGTGCCTTTTCCATCGTGCTCTCTGAGGAAGGACAGAATGTTCCAGGTGTCTGGAAAAGCTGGAGACGAGAATAAGAGAAGCACTTGGGCATCCAGTCAGGCTTGGGGCGGATGGTGTGGGGCTGCCGCAGCCAGGAATCTCTGGATCCGGGGAACGAAGCATGGCCCCGTACCTTGGCCCCACCAGAGACCCAGCTCAGCCCGGGGCCAGGAGGGCGAGCCCTGAAGTGTTCTGGGAGTCGGTGGTCTGCGAGGTCTATGGCCCCGGGGACATTGTGGGCCCAGCTTCCCCCTCCTGCTGCCTCCCACTGCCTGGCTGGCTGCTGTGTTTCTGGGGAGAGTGAACCCTCTTCAGTAGTCTGGGAAGCACTTTCTCTAAAAGAACTGGGCCTTCCGAAGGCTCTTTGGGATCCCTTCTGGATTTGCCGTGCATGGGGGTGGAGCTCTGGGCCCCCCGATGCCCTGGAAGCATTCGTTACTCACTCGTGGTTGTGCCAGGCACGGCGCTGGGCACCGCAGTGGTCCAGACGCAGCCTCGGAAGAGGGCAGCGCCTCCGTCTGGACTATCCCACGAGCTAGTTGGGCGGGCCTTCGTGCATTACCAAAGATGGCTTCTCCCATCGCCACGGCCAGGCCGGCCCCTCTGCTGACCTCCAGGCTCACCTTTCTCGTGTCTCGCAGACATCCTAAATTCCGCCTGGCCACGCGGAGCGCATTGTGGCCCCCCCACGTCCTCCTCCTGCCCGACTTGCCCTCCAGAAGGAGCCTCAGAAGCCTTGGAGTCGAGTCGCTTCCTTTACAGAGGCAGAGGAAGGGCTCGCTCCCTGTTCGGCGGGAGGTAGGTGACAGAGGGAGGATTCGAACTCCAGGCCTCTCGCCGTTGGTTGAGATGTCACCGAGATGCCTTCCATCTTCCGCACGTGGTTCTACAGCAGACAAGCCAAGGCAGCTCCCGAGGCTTTGGTCAAGCCCCCTCTGGGTGTCGAAAGCACTGATGAGAAAGTGAGCCAAGCTCGGTCCTACTTTACTTTCCAACCTTCAGAGTTTCCCTCACGGTAATCACCTCACGTCAGTGGTGCAAGTAAAATTCTCCCCATTTAGCAGACGAGGAAACTGAGGTTCAGAGAGAAAAGGGGGCTTAACCACAACCAGGGCCCAAATTCAGTGCTCAGCCACCCATTATCCAGCTCTGAAGATTGGAGCCGGAGGGTTGGCAGAGGCTCCAGAGGCCTCGCATTTCACTAAGGCCAGGACAGTGACCTGACTTCTCTAGGGTCATCGGGAAGGCTGGAATATCCCATCGGGCCATTGATCTGGAGTCCAGCTCTGGAGATATTTATAGCTTTGCTCCCTCTAATGGCCGAATGGGAGACCCCGAGGCCAGCGGCTGCCGTCTGCTCCCCGCCCCCAGCCTCCCTTTCCAAGCCCCCTCCCCACCGGTCTGGCCAAACACCAGAAGATCAATCCTGGGTGACCTCATCCTTCCCTTGTTCAAATATGTATGAGGACTTTTTCCTCTTTCCAAGAACTCTTCAGAGACCCAGAACTCGTAGCCAAGGGCACGTAGAGGGTGGCTCGGGGGGTCCCGAAGGGGAAGGGACGGACCCCTGCCCACCTGAGGACCCGAGGCCAGGCCCGTGCCCAGCCTCTCCATCTCTGACCTCAGCACTGCAGGCTTTTGTGCCGGCACAGATGAAATAGTTCAACGTCCGCATTTGACAGAGGTCCAGGAAGGAGAAGGACTTGGCCAAGGTCACACATTAGTAAGGAAGAGCATTATTTCGTGGCCAAAGAGAACCTTCAAGATAGGGACCAAACCTGGCATTTCAGACACCCGGGACTCCCAAGAAAGGAAAGTCTCCACGGCGCCACCCAGCATCCCCTCGGCAAAAGGAGGTCTTAGAGAGCCCCCGGGGCACCAAGAGGTTAGCTTGCCCAGCTAGTGGGAGTGAACGATGGAACCTGCCCTCGGGCTTCCACTCTGCCAGAGCCACCAACCCCGTAACAAAGGAAGGGACTTGTCCAAGGTCACAAAGTCCAAAGGTTTACGAGCAGGAGAGGCTTCGCAGGTCACCTGGCCCCATCTCTGCCCCTTGGAGTCGAGGGCTCTGAGGCCTGAGAGACCCCACGGGGACGGAGTCTGGATTCCAACCGGAGTCCCCCGAGCCGAGGCCCAGAGATCCGAAGATCAGCCTTTGGGGGCCGGTTCCAGGTCCCGGGCCGAAGGGGGCGCTGGATTTCCTTCTTCTTCGCTTGCCCAGAATCTCCAAAGGGCTCTCTGAAGAGAGACACATTCCTTGTCCAGAAGGACATTTGGGGGGCGGGGGGAGCCGAGCTGAAGCAGCTGCTATATTTAACAAAAAATACATCCCGTCGCCATGGCAACCCAGCTCCTAAAATTAGCTCTGCCATATAGCGTAGCGGCGGAGCCACAAAAAGAGCCACCCCGAGAGCTTTAATAAACTCTCGGAAAATGGGCCCGGCCTGTCTTGCTCTCCTCTCCTGCCCAGTATTAGCACACGCATTGCTCAGCCCCAGAGAAGCTCTTCCCGATTTAGCGGGCCGCCCCATCGCTCCGTGCCTGCTGGGGAGGGTCCCCGAGCCGTCCTTCCTGCCCGTGGCGGCCCCACAAAGAAGGGGCCTGGCAGGCTGCTGGCCCCGGGGTGGACGCTCTCCCTTCCCGGAGGCTCGGGGCCTTTCCAAATCTCCTGGCAAGGCTCCAAAGAGAGGGTGGCCGACTTCCGTCACCCAACCGTCCGGCGTCCGCGAGGCGCTGCCACTTTGCCAGGCGCCGGGCACTGGGCTGAGGAAAAGACAAAGAGCAGTCCCTGACCTCAAGGGGGCGCCCTGCGCTCCAGGAGACCAATGCAAGCACTTCACCAAACAAATACGAGGAGATCTGTTGGGGGAGGAGGATCAGGAAGGCCCTCGGGGAGGAGGTGCTCTCAAGGGGACGCAGGATCCCCAAAGAGGGAGAGCATTCTGAGCAGGGGCACAGCCTCTGCAAAGGCACGGCGAGCGGAGATGGCTTGTGGGAGGAGGGGCACGGGGCGGGGTGCAGAACTGGGGAGTGTCAGCGAGTGTCCCCGAGGTCTGAAAAGGGAGGTGGAGGCAGAGCAGGACCTCACTGGGCACTTTAACAGATCGGGCCCTTCTTTGGGGGGGAGATGTCTGGGCTTCTGTCTTCTCCTTCGCCCTGACTGGTCCGTGTTTTCCATTCATGGGCCTGCCTTGAAGACAGAGGAAACGAGGGGCAGGGAAGAACAAGGCCGGCCGTTCGGTCCAAGGCTCAGGCCTCGCCAGGCCTCGTTCAGGAGCCACCTTGGACCTAGCCTGGGTTTCCTAGTAGTAGAGAACCAGAAAGCCTCACCTTGGGGTGGCTCCTCTGGGCAGCCAATCAGTCACTCTTTGGCCACCAGCATGACTCGGACAAGGGATCGGAGAGCCCGGTCTGGGCAGGCGGACTTGGAGGAAGTGAAAAGGGCTCAAGGCTGCTGGGAAGGAGAATCGCCTCGAGCTCGACCCCTGGGCTGAGGGGACAAGAAGGCAGCAGCTCCAGCCCCTGGTTCTGGCCCTTTCAGAGGGCCAGGAGGTCGGCAAAGTGCTCTGTCCATGTCGTCTCACTTGGTGCTGACCACAGCCCCAGAGGATGGGGCCAGTGTTACCTCTATTTTACATATGAAGAAATTGAGGTAGACATGCTTAGGAGAGTGCCCCATCACACAACCAGCAAGTGCAGGAGCCAGGATCTGAGTTCAGGTCTTCCTGACCTCAAGCCCAACAGACATATCTCTGTCTCTGGGCTTGGTGGTGAAGTCCTGAGTCAGAAGCACAAAGGGGAGAGGGTGGAAAAATGGCCCCCCGACACCCCCCCAAAAGGAACTCACTGGTGGCAGAAGGGGGACAGCAAAGAAGGCAGATGGTCCAGGAGGCTTGATGGGGAAGCCTGGAGGGCCGGAAGCATCGGCCAAAAGGTTAACCCCAAGAGCTGGAGGGGTGGAGCCTCTCCAGCCAACAAGGGTTCTTCCATCACAGCCGGGGCTCCAGGAGTGAGAGCCAGCCCAGCCCCGCCCAGCCCAGCTTACAAGAGCCAGTTGGGTGATTTTCTGCGGGAGCATTCACACCTGGGAAATGAGCAGGTGCTACAGACCAGGCCGCCACTTCTGATTGCGCCAGTTGTCCAGGCTTCATAATATGATGGAGAATGTGAGCATCCTTTCCCCATTCCTGCCTCCCCGCCCCCCGGAGCTGGTTGTTAAACCCTCATGGGCATGTCTCGAGCCCCCCCACCCTGGCGCCATCACGGCCTCCCTTCTCTGTCCCCAATGCCCTCCTGATGCTGCCACATCTCCACCCAGAGAGGATCAGCCCCTCCAAACTCCCCTTCCTCTTTGGCTCCCCCAGCTACGCTCCATGACAGGAAATGCACTGTGGCTCAAAACAGGGCCTTGGGTTCAAGGCTTGGAGCTCACTGCAAACTGCCTGTCCTACCTTGGGCCAGAGAGCAAGGGGCTGTCCAGGGGGAATCTGGCTGATCTCATCCAGGCTGGGGGAAGGCAGAGAGACATCTGGAGGAAGGCAGGCCCTTGTTGACCTCTCCTGTGGTCCTTCTACCAAAGGTGCAGCCCAAGAGAGGCTCCTTATCCCCAGTTCCTCGATGAAGGCACTCGGGCCCAGAGAGGGACATCGGCTTCCCCAAGCCCACACAGCCAGGAAGTATTAGAGCTGAGATTCAACCCAGATCCCCTGGGTCCAAGCAGAATGACTTCCCCACTGGCCCATTTACAAACAGGAGATCACTAGGTGGTACGGCAGGTAGGGCCTGGAGTCTCAAGGCCTGAGTTTAATCCAGCTATATGTGCCCAGGGAAGCCACTTCACCGTTCTTGGCCTCAGTTTCCTCATCTCTATAAAGGGAATAATAATAGCGCCTTCCTCTCAGGGCATTGTGAGGCAATCACTGTAAGGTTCTTAGTGTAGCGCCTGTCCTCTAATAGGCCCCCTGTGAGCGTGAGCTCTAGTTATTAAATGGCACCATCCCCTGAGCCATCTCTGCTTAGATGGACAAGACGCCCATCCCAGGGTCTCTGCCTGTCCCCCCCCCCCTTTATTCTCCCTTACACTCCTGGGCCTCGGTCCTCGTCACTCCCCGGTCTGTTTCCCCAGATCTCAGCCCCCTTCACAGCGCTTTCCCCTGGGCCTCCCCCAAAGCTTTCCCCTGGGCCTCCCCCAAAGGCCTCCTACATCATCAGCAGGATCAGGGCACCTCCCGCCTAGAGAGGAGAAAGACGAGGCTGCGGGACTCCTGGGTCGGCATGTCGGGCCTGGTCTGAGGTCTGGATCCAGCTTCTGGTGGCACCAAGGCCCAGGAGAAGGCGTCTGTCTGAGCCTGTGAAGTCTGGAGGGGACGAGAAGACGGGAAGATGGAAGGACGACGTCGTCCTGTTTGATGATGCCAATCAAGAGCAAACCACCAAATGAGGCATGAAGCAGGGAGGTGGAGCCGCCCCTCGACATCCTTCTTTCTTCTGCCTCATTTCTAGCAGGAATGNCGGGGCTCCAGGAGTGAGAGCCAGCCCAGCCCAGCCCAGCCCAGCTTACAAGAGCCAGTTGGGTGATTTTCTGCGGGAGCATTCACACCTGGGAAATGAGCAGGTGCTACAGACCAGGCCGCCACTTCTGATTGCGCCAGTTGTCCAGGCTTCATAATATGATGGAGAATGTGAGCATCCTTCCCCCATTCCTGCCTCCCCGCCCCCCGGAGCTGGTTGTTAAACCCTCATGGGCATGTCTCGAGCCCCCCCACCCTGGCGCCATCACGGCCTCCCTTCTCTGTCCCCAATGCCCTCCTGATGCTGCCACATCTCCACCCAGAGAGGATCAGGCCCTCCAAACTGCCCTTCCTCTTTGGCTCCCCCAGCTACGCTCCATGACAGGAAATGCACTGTGGCTCAAAACAGGGCCTTGGGTTCAAGGCTTGGAGCTCACTGCAAACTGCCTGTCCTACCTTGGGCCAGAGAGCAAGGGGCTGTCCAGGGGGAATCTGGCTGATCTCATCCAGGCTGGGGGAAGGCAGAGAGACATCTGGGGGAAGGCAGGCCCTTGTTGACCTCTCCTGTGGTCCTTCTACCGAAGGTGCAGCCCAAGAGAGGCTCCTTATCCCCAGTTCCTCGATGAAGGCACTCGGGCCCAGAGAGGGACATCGGCTTCCCCAAGCCCACACAGTCAGGAAGTATTGGAGCTGAGATTCAACCCAGATCCCCTGGGTCTGAGCAGAATGGCTTCCCCACTGGCCCATTTACAAACAGGAGATCACTAGGTGGTACAGCAGGTAGGGCCTGGAGTCTCGAGGCCTGAGTTTAATCCAGCTATATGTGCCCAGGGAAGCCACTTCACCGTTCTTGGCCTCAGTTTCCTCATCTCTATAAAGGGAATAATAATAGCGCCTTCCTCTCAGGGCATTGTGAGGCAATCACTGTAAGGTTCTTAGTGTAGCGCCTGTCCTCTAATAGGCCCCCTGTGAACGTGAGCTCTAGTTATTAAATGGCACCATCCCCTGAGCCATCTCTGCTTAGATGGACAAGACGCCCATCCCAGGGTCTCTGCCTGTCCCCCCCCCCCTTTATTCTCCCTTACACTCCTGGGCCTCGGTCCTCGTCACTCCCCGGTCTGTTTCCCCAGATCTCAGCCCCCTTCACAGCGCTTTCCCCTGGGCCTCCCCCAAAGCTTTCCCCTGGGCCTCCCCCAAAGGCCTCCTACATCATCAGCAGGATCAGGGCACCTCCCGCCTAGAGAGGAGAAAGACGAGGCTGCGGGACTCCCGGGTCGGCATGTCGGGCCTGGTCTGAGGTCTGGATCCAGCTTCTGGTGGCACCAAGGCCCAGGAGAAGGCGTCTGTCCGAGCCTGTGAAGTCTGGAGGGGACGAGAAGACGGGAAGATGGAAGGACGACGTCGTCCTGTTTGATGATGCCAATCAAGAGCAAACCACCAAATGAGGCATGAAGCAGGGAGGTGGAGCCGCCCCTCGACATCCTTCTTTCTTCTGCCTCATTTCTAGCAGGAATGATGAGATGGATGGGACTCGGGGCCTGGGTCACTGGATGAGAGTCTCCCCCCGCCCCCAGAGCACCTACCTCACTTCCCTATGGGGGAAACAGAAAGAAATGGCACAGGAGCCCCCTATAGCATCTCGTCTGGTCTGTGGTCTGGTCTCTCGCATGCCAGGAGGAGGTCTGGGTTGTCACAATGATCTGCTGGGGCAGCCCGAGGACCCCCCACCCCCATGACAGGAGAGTGTGAGGGTGGAGGGATGTGTGTTTGGAGGAGATGCTTTGGGGTGGGAATCTTCTCTGAGGGGCACATCCACCAGGACCTCTTCACAGAGCCTCGGGCAATCCCTTCCCCACTCTGACCCTCAGTCTCCTCATCTACTCAATGAGATGGCCGCACTTGGTGCTCCATTGGGTAGCTTCCTGTTCCAAAAGCCTCTGCCTCTAAGAGGCTGGACCCTAGTTCTCTGATTGCCGGTGCCGGACTCTTCCCCCTCCCCAGCACCTGCAGTCACAGCCCTCTCACACTCCAAAGGAAAGTCAACATGAAGACTGCCTGGTGGGGACATGAGGCGATCGACAACAGGGCCATCGCAAGCACGGCAGCATCAGGCTTAGGGCAGGGATCCAGCTTTCCTTCATTCTTTCAGGGACCCTTCACCACACTTGAAGATCTGGGAGGGCCAACAGGAGGTGGTTTAGGAGGTGGCTAGAAGATCGTGGCTCTCCTCGGGATGCCCGTGTCCCTTCTCTCCCATTCTTGTTGGGTTCAAGGACCCTCGGTGCTCGGCTGTGACTCGGTGAACGGATACGTTTCAGAAGAAAGAGGAGAGCCCAGCGGGGTGGGGGCTCATGAGCCGCATTCGAACTCTTGATTTTATAGTTCAGTACTTTGAGCAACATTCCGTTTTCATCTTCTAAATTAATTCTGCACTCAGCCAGCAGTCTTGAACCAAACCACGGAGCCCCCTCTGGTGGCTCGTGGAGATCCCAATCTCTGAAGAAGGTTCTCCCAAACCTGCACCAGAGAGGAAGCAAGATGGCCGCTGGGCTGGAGTGTCACCTGCTGGACGAGTCCAGGATTGCACTCCATCATTGGATCATTTATATGGTGGACACTCTGCCTTCTTGGAGCTTGGGGGCCATTTCCGTGGCCCAGGGCCTCGGGGATCCACAGGTGCCCCGGTGGGTTCATTCTCCCAAAGCACTGGAGGGGTCACACATCTATCCTTTGTTGCATGATTGCTGGGAGATCGGAATTTTACACCAGAAGGCTCTGTAGGGCTCGTGCCCACGCCATGGTCACTGGAGTCAGGACGTCAGAGCGTAAATGGCTAGAAAGGGACTCCTCAAAAACAAGAGCGTTTTGTTCCCAGAGCTCAGTGCCTCAGTTTCTTCAACTGTCAAATGAAGGTGGCCCTCCAGTTAAAGATCTCGAATAAGAATTGTAGCCCCGCTGCGTTGGACTTCCTAGATTTGCTCTCCACAGCTCTGTGTCTTCGGGGCTATGGCGACCCCTTTTAGAGACGCAGGACCAGGCTGGCTCTGAGAGTTACATGTCTGATCAGCGTGTGAGGCAGGATCCGGGTCCTCCCAACGCCATGCTCAGGTCATACAGTCCCTCCAGGGCCTCCTAAGCCACCTCCCACCTGCCCAAATCCAGTTTGGGGGGATGCTGTGGGGAAGGGGAAGGGGACAGAGGGAGAAGCCATTCCTGAATCCTCGGGAGCCTCAGCGGCCAGAAAGGAACTTTCCGGGGCTGGGGCTAGATGGCCTCTCCGGACACTGATTCCGCACAAGGAAAGGGGTGAGTGAAACCAAGCCCCCCCCCCAGATTCCCAGCCCAAAGACCCCGACCGTGTCTGGGGTCTCAGGCGGACTCAGGCTCCCAAGTCCCACACAGTGTCTGCTCCCTCGCCAGCGATGGCCTCGGTTTCCCCACATGCAAGTATCTATGGCGACATCCCCCTGCTTTTCTGCCCAGGTGGGGAAGTCGGAAGTGCATCGTCCCGTGTCTGACCGGGGCGAGAAGTGGCAAAATGAGGACGACGGGATGCTGAAGACGTCGGGCCGGGGAGGCCGTCCCGTCTCATCAGTCTTGCGTGCAGCAGGCTGAAGGCAGCCGGCCAAGCCAGGGAAGGAAGGCTCAGCCCCGCTGTTCCAGGACGGAGGCCGTGGCCTCTCTCTCCCCAAGCTCCTCCCTAGGGAGGCCGCTGCCCGGTGGAGGCCAGTCACACGACCACCCCGTGCCATGGTGCTCCTGTGTCCGCCCCAGCCAGGAACACGAGCCTCCCTCTGGGAGGCGGCTCTGTCTGCAGGATCCTGGGGTAAAGCCAGGAGAGGCGTCTCTGCCCCAAAGAGGGAACTGGGAGGCCAGCCTTCCTCCGGGGCCTCTGCCCCCGGGGGCTCTGCCTGCGCTGGGATGGGGTGTCCCGGGGGGGGGGGGCTTCTCCGAACGCTGGGCGCTCTCAAAGCTGCCGCCGCGTGTGCTGCAAACCTGATCCTACACACCATATGTGCACGCTGGCGCGCGTGGGAGCCCAAGAAGGGTGACTTGAGGCCGCCTTGGCAGCCTGGACTCGCAACAGCATCCCTCGGCTTCCTTCTGGGCCGGCTGCTCCCAAAGTGCAGTGATCTCAGCCATTCCCACGAGCGCCTCGCAAGGCGGCGATGGTGGTTCTCTCCATTGGGCAGAGAGGGAAACTGAGGCATCCGTGCTTTTAGCCACGCACCGTGCCTGGAACACAGCTGGCAGCTCAGAGGTGACCCAGGACCTGCAAGAGTACGCAGCAGGCCTGGAAGCCAGTGCCCGAGAGAGGGCCACGGTGGGCCCTGAAGGCGAGGTCTGGGCTCCGTCACCACCTTCGCCGCCGGCTCTGGCCTTCCTTGGCAGGAGCCCCTCAAGGATGACGAGACGTCGGTGCCTCTGGCTTGGGGGCCTCTCACAGCTCTCGGAGCTGGTGGTTCCATCCCCTTCCCCGAGGCCTCCCAGGACGGGCCTCTCCCTCCCCCTCACTGGGGCCAGCTCCACCGACCAAGAAGCAGGGGGGAGGCCGCTTCCACTCACAGCCCCTCAGTCGACCTTCTGGAGTCAAGCAGGGTCCGGGGAACGCCTCTTTGGGGAGGCGCACAACGTGCAAGACTAAGTACTTGGAATGGAGGGGAAGGGCCCGAGTTCAAATCCAGCTCTGCCACTTCCTAGGTGATCCCGGAGTCATTTAACTTCCTGGAACCTCAGTTTCCTCGCCTGTCAAATGAGAGGGTCCAAAAAGGCAGGTTTCTTTCTCCTCCTCAGCCCCTCCCCATCATCTGTAAAGTGAGGGTGCCAACCATGGTAGGTCTGGAGTAACGGGCACTCCCTGCCAGCGGGCCCTGGGCAGCCGCTTCTCGCCCTGGATCTCCGTTTCTTCACCCCGAGCCTGGGCGCCCCCGATGCCTTTTCCAGCCCAAGCTTGCTCCTGGGCTCCTCAGAGAGAGGGTCTTAGAGAGGGGCCGGAGTCACCCTCCTGCCTCAGGGGGGACCTCCGGGCCCAGGGGAGCCTTTAGAGCCTGGAGGGGAAGAGACCCTGCCCCCACCTCGAGGCCAAGGGAGGCTCCCCCGGGCCTCCGCCGCCCCATCCCCGGCGAGCGTCCGCCCAAAGAGGAAACCTCGCTGAGCGGAGAGGCGCTTCTCCGGGGCTGCCTGCCTGCTTTCCGGCCGGCTGCGGCCTCCCTCCTTCCTCTCTCCATCTGGCCCCTTCGTCGGCTCTCCCCGTCCCCTCCCATCGCCGGCTCGATCCTGGCCAGGGGCCGCCCTTTGGGGCAGGAGCAGAAGCCCAGCAGGTGCCGGGAGCCCGGCCCCGGGCTTCCCTCTTCCCATCCCCTTCTCCACCGTCCATCTTCCTCCCCGTTGAGACGGTCCCCCAGGGCTGAGCGTGGCTCACTGCCTCGGACCCTGGACCCGGAGGAGCCGCGTTCCCTGCAGCCGCCCCCCGCCTCACCCCAAGCTCCCGCTGGCGCCACTTTGTGTCCGTCTTTCCTGGAAAGTCCCCGCCGGACAGGAAGGTGCTTTTCGGGTCCTTTTCTTGGCCGACTCTTTCTATCGGCAGAAAATAGAAGCCGGCTCAGAAGGAGCCTCGAGGTGGCCGGGCACCCAAAGGTGGGGGGAGGCGGTGGCAGCCCGGCCCAGCCGAGCAGATCCCAGGCACCTTCAGGCACTAAAGGGGGCACCGGCCAGCCCGGCGGGAATGGGCTGGGCGATTCCGCACGAGGCCCAGGTCCTGGCATCGTGCGATCCAAACGCCTCTGAAGGGGTCCAGGAGGTGAGTCCGTGCGGCCTGTTCTGGCCCCCGCTCTCTGCTCCTCGGTCAGTCAGCGCCCCTGCACGCCCCCCCCCACACCAGGCACCGAGCTCTCGCCACGCACGCCCAGGCTCTGCCTTCCTGGTTCCTTCTCAACTGCTTCTTGTTCTCTACAGAGATGGCCGAAGTCTCCCCAAAATCTGGCTGCGCCGATGGAAGAGACTCCATTCTCCATCGGGTCCATCATTTTGCAGATGAAGAAACTGAGGCCCAGAGGCCACATAGAGAGTAAACGTCAGGGTGAGGATTCGAATCCAACTCTCCGCCTCTAAACCCAATACATCCAGAAATGGCCAAGGACAAACGGGCCCACTTACTACAATTCCCCCCGCAGGCAGGCCCCGGGAGCCCAGGCTTATGGTCAGCCTGTGGCCGGACCCTGGCCGGCCTGAGTCTCTGCCTCTCTCTGAGCACGAGAAGGCTCGACACTCTTCCCAGGCCAGGCTCTTAGAGCCCCCGAACTTTGGTGGCGTGGAGGATGCCAACTCCTGCTCCCTCTCTGGCACGGGGCAGGCTCGCCGCCTTGACGCCCTGAAGGCTGCCCATCCGGCTCTCGTCTCCCTTCCCCGCACACACGCAAACCCAGAGCCTGGATCCCGGGGTCTTTCCTCCTGCGGGACGGTCTGTTGGCCGAGTCAGCATCCGTCTTCCTGCTCATCCCATCTCCAATGACTGAGCCACTGAGCCCCGCATTCGAGTCCTTCCTCCAGAGGCCCCGCCAGCCCACTCCTGGGCAAACGGCCCCGAAGCCCTCCAAGCTCCCACTTGGGCCTCTCCCGAGCTCTCGTTTCTTATCCAGAGACAAGGACCGCCGGCGCTGCTCTTCCGCCATTCAGCTCCATCTGCCTTTGACGGAGGATCTGAGAAGACTGACAGCCGCCGCGTTTGCCAGCCCCACGCGCTTCCCTGGGTTCTCCGGGCGCTCTGGATTCATTCATTTGTTCATGGGCACCTTCCTGTACTCATCCATCCCCTCCCTCGCTCGTTCGTTCAAGGTGGAGCTCCCAGAGGCCTGGGCCCGGGGCTGGGGGCTCTCTGGGGGCCCGTCGAGGGCCACGAGGGGCGCGGAAGGCTTCTGGAACTCAGGAACGAACGTGCTCGTGCCCCCCCCAGCCCCCCGCTCTCTCCCCGACGTCTCCTGCAAGGCAAAAGGGGGTTTCTGTTCGGCGTCTCCCCCAAGTCCGCGGGTGCCAGCCTCACTGGCACCGTCTGCTAACTGCTCGTCTTTCGTCTTCAGCTCGAAGGCTGATGGCGAGAGAAACGTGCCGTTCCCGAATCGCGTCCTCCGGAGCTTCCTAGCAGGAAGGCCAGTTTGCGGACAGCCGCTGAGCCCGGGCCTGCCTGCGCGCCCATTTGAAGGAGCTCCGGAGCGTGGAGCGGCACGATCCCGGCTTGACTCTGGGCCGACCCCTCGGGCGGTCTGGGGCAAATGGCTTCCCCTGCCTGTGCCGCGGGCTTCGCAGCCTGGGCAAGCGGCCTTTCGGGGCTCGATCTCCAACCCTGCCATCGAGTCGAGACTACGCAGAGCCGGAGCCTTTGACCACGAGCCGCCTGCTTGCTTCTTCGTCCTCCCTCAAGTTCTTCCAGTGGGAGCCGGGCCGGGTCTGACCACCGAACCAATCCAGCTGCTCCTCCTTCGGGCCGGAAATCCGCTCAGAGGAGTCTCGGGATGCTGCGCGGAGGACGGCGGCCCAGCCGTCGGCACAGACTTTATAGGTTTGGGGATCACCTACGTAAGGATCACAAAGACTCTGCAGAGAGCGGCGACAGGATGGATCGGGGAGATCTGTGAGGGGAAAACGGTGACCCTGCCAAGGAAAAGGAGTCATCAGATCGTAAGAAGGAACCCAGGAGAGACCATGCCAGAGAAGCCAGAGAAGAGACCATCCAGGAAGAGAGAGGGATTGGCGGGATCCAAAGTTATGAGACAGGCGTGGAGAGTAAGGAATGAGAAAGGCTGTTTGCATTTAGAAGTGAAGACACTGTTGAGGGCAACTAGGTGGCTCAATGGATAGAGATCAAGGCTTGGAGATGGGAGGTCCTGGGTTCAAATTCGACCTCAGACAATTCCTAGCTGGGTGACCCTGGGCAAGTCACTAAACCTCCGTTGCCTAGCCCTGATCACTCTTCGGTCTTGGAACTCATCTTGAGTCCTGATTGTAAGAAAGAAAGTAAAGGTTTTTCAAAAACAGAAATAAAAATAAAGCTCCTGGGGGAGAAGAGAAAGTAAGCCTAAGGGCTGGAAATTGCTACTGGGGGGATTTGGGGGGTCACTTTTAGGGAAATAGTAGTCATAGTATCCTTGGTTTTTCATCTTTTTTTCCCCAGTTATTTTAGAATCTCTCTTTGAGACATCTTAGAAGCCGATCTCCAAGCACCTTTAAAACGGAGTCACATCCAGCCCACATTTCTTCATTCTGCATCTGATCGGGTCCAGCCCTTTCTGCTTCCTCATAGACAGGTGACGGAGTCCACATGGGTTCGTTCCATCTCAATCATGATTAATTCCTAGAAATCTGTTTGGTTTAGCATCTATTTGTTATTTTTCAATGAGTTTCACCTCTTAACTGCTCCAAAAACTGCACTCTGAATTGGATCTTTTGCCTTTCCCCACTCCCTTCTTGCCTTCTTTGTCTTTGCCCAGAGTTCCTGGTTAAGTTGAGGAAGCATGCCACAATTCGAGGCTATCCCTTTAAATGTTGCCAAGCTGCTTGACTTGTGAAAACCTCCAGGCCTTCAGGAAACTGAAGTGTTCTAACCCCAAGCTTTCTGCAAGCCCATTTTACCACCCCACCCCACCCCCCATCCTTTTGAAGGGCTTTGTGAGGAAATGCCTCTTTTAACCTTCCTGCATCCTTCTGGGTTAAGTGCTCCAGATGGGTTTGTTCTAGAGACTGCCATTGGCCCTGGTTGTCGTGTCGCTCAGCTTGGCAAGGAGATTAAGTGTTTTCTGGTGACCTTTTGGCCTCCTTGTGGCGAGGGTTCAACTTCCCTCAGAAATAACTAGAATCAGAGTCAATGTCTTTGTTTCTTTCCATTCCCATTTTTCAGAGTCAACGGTGTGTTTTTATTAGGTCTTATCAGGGGCAACCTATGGTACCTTCTTCTAATCTTTATCATTTTCTACGACTTCATATTGAGCATTTTACCTTCACTTTAACTGTTCTCCTGAGGCAGCTAGGTGGCAGGCAGGGTGAAGAAAGCTCCAGGCCTGGGCTCAGGAAGACTCCTGTTTCAGAGTTCAAATTGGACCTCAGACACTTACTCTCGGTGTGACCCTGGACAACTTGCTTAGAACTGTTTGCCTCTGTTTTCTCTGGCGACGGAAATGGCACCTGCTCCAGCATTTTCACCAAGAAAACCCCAAATGGGATTACGAAGAGTTGGGCATGACTGAGATGACACGACTAATTCTTCAATGATCTGACTGCGCACAGACCACTGATTCCAAAATGGCTCAGATTACTAACTAGTTATTTCCTTTCCAGTCAAGTACATTTATTTTCATTTGTTTTTGCCGTCATTCAGTGCCTCCAATAAGTTTCTTTAAGGAACTGGATAAAGACAGAGCAAAATGCATATGGAAACGAAATGGCTCAATAACGGTGCACTTGCTTACTCTGAAGGTAAAACATAGGGTAAAACCAGGGCCCATCAAAACGTATATACATTGGTCCAAGAAAGAAGAAAAGAGAAAAAATAGGCCAGTGAAGCAGAACAGGAATTCCCGAAATAGGCCTATATATATATATAAAATATATATATATATATAAAACATAAATGTTTAAAAAACTGATAGACAATAAAAAAAAACGGGACATGATTCATTATTTAATACATGTTGTTGAGGAAACTGGCTAGCAAGCAATATGGTGAAAATTGAATTTAGATACTCACCTCACATCACATAACATAATGAATTCCAGCTGGATCCTAGAACGAAGCCCAAGGAAACAAAGTATAAGAAAGTTCGAAGAAACGGAAACAAAATAGGATCTCAGTTCTCCAGGATGGCTAAAATTCTGACCATAAAGTACAGGGAGGAATTCTGGGGGTAGACGGCATCTGAATTTGATTATATCCAAATTGGAAAATACTGCAGGGCAAATACGGAATCAAGATGAAAAGGAAAATAATTGAATGGGAGGCATCTTGGGAGAAAACAGGAATGATGGATATCAACACCCAAGGCAAGCCCTCGCCACCACTGAATAAAGAGGCCTAAATAAAGGATCTGACCTGCTAACAAGAGAATACACTGAGTATAAAAGAAAGACGAGGCTTTCAAATGTTTAATCTCACAGGGAGGGTTAAAAATGGGAGGGAAAGCGAGCATCAGGCCCCCTTCAAACCCATCAAACTAGGAAAATAAGGACAAGACACGAAAACAGGTGCGTTCATACATTGCCGGTGGAATTGCAAATTGGTACCTTTTTTGGAGGACGATGGATCTGTTACCGCATCAGGATGGTGGCAAGAGAAGGTGTAGCCTTTGGCCCAATGAGCCTACCGGGCACATAGCGTGAGAGGATTACCACTGAAGCGCTATGCATCCGTATATGCTCCTTTATCCAGCATTCTTGCTGATTGCAAAGGCAAGCTCAGTGCCCAAATTGGTAAATGGATGGAAGAACTGGTGTCCACTAATGTAAGAAAATACTAGAGCGTCACTAAAATAGTAAACGGGAGGAAGTAACGAGAAAGGAAGAGAGCGGAGCCACGGCAAGGCCCGCTGCCTCGGACCGGACCGTAGGAAAGCCAACGCAGAGAGGACTGGAACCAGGAGAACAGAAGGGGACACAGAGGGAGTAACTAGCTCATAGCTGTTGTGGACATACTGTATGTGGAAACTTGTTTGAACGGGTAAACGGCTGTAAATGGGGGCTTAGTTGGTTGCAGTGTTGGTTAAAGTGAAGTGAAGAGTAAATGGGCTTTCCAAAAGGGGCTGTGAAAGGAGGTTCTGTTCCCCGAAGCGGGCTGTGTGGATCTCGGAGCCTCCTCCCATGGCTCGGGCCTAATGAAGCCAGGCTCGGAGACGGGCTCGAATCGGTCTAAGAGTGGGGGCAGGGGACAAGGAGAGAAGAAGCAGAGGGGAAGAGAACCCAGCGAGCGCAGCGTGGGAGCAGGAGAAGAGAGGAACCCCAAATCGCAAGGGAGTAAAAGTGTGTCTTGTTGCTCCAAGGGCTTTCAAACACCAGAAAGCAGAGGGGGAGATGCCAGCTTTGGAAGCAGAAGAGCAGAGGCAGAGTCCCCTCTCTGACCCGTAAGGGTGCCCGAGGGGAGGTGTGACCTAGAGCAAGTCATTTCACTTCTGTGGCTCTGCTCCCTGGGCTCTAGCAGGGATGGTTCTAGTCAGGCCCGCTCTGGCCAGACGCCGCCCGGAACGGCACGGCCACGTCTGCTCTCCAGTTTTCGGGAGGGCATTGATAAGCCAGAGAGCAGCAAGGAAGGGATGGCTGGCCAGGCTGGGGAGGTCCTGGAGGCCCCGGTGCAGGGGAATCAGACGGAGGAACTTGGAGGAGAGAAAACGGGGAGGGGGACGTACGAGTGTCTTCAAGGGCTGCAAGAGCTGCCATTTGGAAGAGTCAAGGCGGGGGTCTGCTTGGTGTGAGCGGGGAGAGCCAGCAGAAATGGCGGCAGCTTCGGGAACGCAGAGCTCTGAACAAGGACAGCTCCCCAGAGGCCGGAGAGAGGGAGACGGCGAGCCGTGCTCGAGGGGGCGCCACTGTAAGGGCATTAGGAGGCGGCTGGGCAAGCAGAGGAAGGAGGCTCAGCTCCCAAAGGCCCGGAAAACACCCGGCGCCTCACTGGTCCTAAGCAAGGCAATCGGGAAGCCCAATGGCGCTCCGCCTCTTCTCCCACCCAGGCAGAATCGCTCTGCTTTGTTTTAAAGGGAATCATGTCCAGGGAGCGAGTGCCGATTCTCCTTCCCTCCACGAAGAAAAAACAAACTGGTGACCGGGTGGCGCAGAAAAGCCAACCAAAGGCCCACCCGGCCTCTGGACTGGGGAGGGCCTGGAGAGGCCACCCCAGGGTGGGAGGGCCAGAGACAGGCAGGAGACAGAGACCTGAAGGCTAGGAGCAGGGCCTGGGCCTCCTCACCCTTCCACTAGACCCACGTTCGCGTGGCTGGCCCTGCTGTGCCCAAGAGGATTCCTGGGAGAGAGCCTGAGTCGGGGTGATGGACGGGGGCTGCTCTGTTCCAGCCCACATTCATGCTTCAGGGTCTTGGGTTCAAATGATTAGGATGAACCTTTCTTGGAGGCTTCCACGTTCTTTATCCAGCGGGCCTCCTCTCCCCGCTCACACGTCCCGGTTCAGCCCCTCCTCCCTTTCCAGCCTCTTACCCTTCCCACTACTCTTTGAACCTCCCGGAAGCTTCCCAAACCAGACCCTCCATTTCCAGCCTCAGGGCACTTTCTCTGGCTGTGCCCCCTGCCAGGAATGGCCTCCCCACCTCGCCTCGGCCTCCTTAAAGCCCCCGTCAAATTCTCACCCTCTACAGGAAACCTTTCTGCCCCCCCAATCAGACTGAGCCATCATCCGCCAAGCAAAGTCCAGAGAGAACCCCAGACACTCCCGACAGGAGCGCTGGGGGCAGCCGAAGCAGGAGCGGCCGAGGTCCGAGAGGGAGGGCAGAGGGAGGCGGGCCGTCCTCCTCCCTCTGTTGCCTTCCTGGATTCCGTGTGAGGGGGCTTCTGGTAGCTGAAAGCCTGGCGGGGCTGCCTGGAGCCAGGGGATGTTCTGAGTCCTAGAATGTCAGAACACCATGGCCGAATGGCAACACGGAGGAGAGCGAGCCCAGAACCCCGGCCCAGAACCCGGGCCCAGAACCCTGCCTTCTCCTGGGCCTGCCAGGCTATCCAGGCGGGCTGGCTCTCCCCAGTCTCAGCTGCCCTTAGACCAGGAGTGCCTCGCGGGCAGTGGCTGCTTTCTGGGTTGTTTCTGCCCTTTTTCTCTCTCTTTGTGCCCCCAATGCTAGGCCCGGCGCCTGGCACATAGTAGGTGCTTAATAAAGTTGGGAGCTTTGTGCGAGGAGGCGCACCGGCCGAAGGGTCTCCCGGCCCCTTTCTGGCTACAGCAGATGGAGAAGAGCTCCCTGGGGAAAGGCGTCGTCGTGCCCTCCTGTCTTGGGGGAATCTGGTTATAAAGCAAATGCTGCTTCTGCAAAGGGAGACGCCACGGTCCAGGGGACAGAGACTCGGAGTCAGAGGACCTGGATTCAGATCCTCCTGGATCGGGGGACCCTGGGCAAATCACTTCCTCTCCCCGGGCCTCGGTTCCCTCCTCTAAAATGAGGATCTTGAACTAGATGGTTGCTGAGGCCCCTCCTAACTCTGTCCCTGAGACTGCGATCTCAGGAACTAAATTCAAATCCTGCCTCTCCACCCCATCCCTGAGGGACCCGGGGCAAGTCGCCTCCACTCTCTGGGCCTTATTTTCCTCCTCCATAAAATGGGGGATGGGGGTAGATGAGCTCTAGGCCTTCCAGCTCCACTTTTCTGGATTGTTCTAGAAATCGGGATCCCGGCCCCAGCTTAGGACCCGCTCAGGTTCGAGAATGCCGCTTACTGGATTGGGGCAGGGCGCCGCCGAGCCTCAGGCTTTCCTTTCTGGTGCTTAGTGAGCTGGGAGCCGGGATCCACCCAGGATTTCACTTAGGGGAGGCTGGAAGCCAGGCTCCGTATCTGCATTCTGAGCTGCCCCCAGGGCCTGGCGCTGCCCCCTCGGCTCTCCTCTGAGCTGTGACTCCTTCACCCACGACTGGCTCACAAGAGGGCCGTGGGCACGCGGGAGACACGAGAGCTCACTTCACCGAAGGGCACGAAGCCACTTTCCGGCCCAGCTGGCCCAACTCCCATGGACTGAGGCTCGTGAAGAGCCCAGGGATTTCTTCAGGCTACACGAGGCACAAGTAGCAGAGCGGGAATTTGAACCCAGAGCCCCTGACATGGGGAAAGGCGTGTCCTAAGAAAACTCTGGCCAAAGTCTCAGAAGGTGCAGCCCTGAGAGGGCCCTGGACAAGCCCCCCGTCCGCAGACAAGAAGGCCCCAATCCCACAGGACCTACCTTTGGAGGGTACGCACAGGAAATGCTATTGCCCCATTTTACAGGTGAGAAGGAACCAAACGGCCAGAGGACACGCCTGGGAGCCTTCTCGAGCCTCCTGGCTGCGGCTCCCCTCCCCAGAGGATGCTCCGTCCCCCAGGGCCCATGTGTGCTCATGGGGACCAGCCATGCTTGGAGATCCCTCCCTCGGCTCCTCCACCTCTTGGCTTCTTCCTAGACCCAGCTCCGATCCCGCTTCCTCCAGGGAGTCTGCCATCTGTCCCAGCGCCAGCACCACCGGTGCCTTCCCTCTGGGTCTGCCTTCCACGTGTCCCACGCCGGCCTGGCTCTCAGCGTGTTGGCTCCCCCGCTGGACAGTGAGCTCTGGAGGGCAGAAATGGGCCTGAGCCTGCCTTGGTGTCCCCACCCTCGGCCCATGGTAAATGCTTAATGAATGTTCGTTGACTGCCTGCTCTTTCCACGTCCTCGACCTGCATGCCGTCATGGGCAATGGAAGGGGGCCTGCCCACTGCGGGTGCCCCTGGAAGGCTGCCTCCTGGGCTGGGAAGGCCCATGACCCCCTCCTGGCGTCTGTCCCGGAGGAACCAGAACCACCTCCCTGTTTTTCTAAGAAGCTTCTTCCTTAGACGACGCTGGCCGGCTCCCGGAGCTCCTCTTCCTGCCACACAGAAGCCCTAACAGGGCTGGAGAAGCAGCGTCCCGAGGCCCCGCCACTCACCCATTCCGGCTCCTCTCTGCCTGGACTCGCTTGGGGGGGGAATGAAAGGTGGGGGTCCCGGCCTCCTACCAGCACGAAGCAGTTCTTCCCTTTCCTCGGCGCAGAAGAATAGGCGGGGGGGGGGGGGGGGGAGGAGGAGCTCCAGGAACCCGCCACGTTCTGAAGCGAAGCGCCGAACCTCGTTCATGGCGGAGAAACGCACGCAAGGCGCCAGCAGCTCCCCAGAGGCGAGGGTGCCGCCGTGACGGCCTTCCCCTTGGCTGGACACACCATCCCTCTTATGGAGCTCCTTCGGTTTTGCTGAGGCTCGCCATGGTCTGCCTTTGCCTCGGAGGGAGAGCTTCCTAATCTCCTGCCTCTGGGTGTGCTCGTCACCGTAGCTCGGCCCTTGGCCCACCCTCAGGGGTCTCGCACCCTCCACACGGAGGGGAGGCGGCGCCCAAGGGCCCAGGTTGGGGACGGTCATAGCCCAGAAGTGTCGCTCGCCTCCTTGGCCATCCCCACAAGTCCGCTCTGGGCCGTGGCGGAGTCTGTGGCGCCTGGCAGCATACCCGAGGCCGGGCCCTGCTGGAGACAGGAGTCTGGAGGTAGGGCTGGTGCTCCTGGCAGAAGGTCTGGGCACGAATAGGAGGAAATGGCATTCGGTCCCTCAGAAAGCCGAAGGTCAGCCTGCATTCTGCGATGGATGAGCAGGAGAAGAGAGGGCAGAGCTGCTGAGCAGTCAGGAAGCTGGAGCACGAGGGAGGGGAGCGATCCGTGGCGGCAGCTGGAGGGACGGAGGAGGAGAAAGTGTCCACCATCATCGCTCTCAAGCGGAAGGACCGTGGGCAACCGCAGGGCAGCAGCGGGGCAACCGCAGGGCAGCAGCGGGGCAGCCGCAGGGCAGCTGCGGGCCTTCACAAGATCAGGAACGGTTGGACGATAAGTCAGTCAGCAAACACCAACCACTCCCCTGACGCTGAGCTGCACACGCGAGCCCACAGGCAGTCTTCATTCTCATGGGGGGAGGCAGCGCTCGCTTTCAGGGCACGGCTGGGTTCTGAGAAAGATCAGAGGAAGCCCACCCATTGGAGGAAGAGCGGCGCCCCCGGAATCCGGGGCGAATTCCTCGGCGTTCTCCATTCTCCAAGGAGGAGGATGGCTACCAGGCTGGTGTTGGGCACAATTATGGGGGCTGGACCCAAGCAGCCATTGGCCTTCCTGACTCCACAGGCGCCACGTCCGGGAATGTTCTCTCAGCTGGGGGAGGGATGACGGGGGGGGGGGGGCTCTAGTGTATGTCTGACAACAGTGTTCTGAGGAAAGCCCACTGGAAGCACGGCCAGCCCCCCTCCCCCCGCCAGGCATTGCATCTGAATCACAAACACATCCTCTATCCTCCTCTACTTTCCTGGTCTAAGCAATGGGCAGAGCCCTCCCTCACGCCTCGCTTCTATGGCTGCCTCCTTTCCAAGGTGTCAGGGCTCACGTGGAAAGTGGGCCGATCCACTCTCCAGAGAGAGGCAGCTTGCCCGGGTGGCGAAACTGCCGGCTCCTAACTCACTCTTGGGGATCCCGGGCTGTTTTCTGGGGCTCTTAGCAGGCATCAATGGTCCAAAGTTCCCAGAAATCTTAGGGCTTTCCGAGTTCTCTCATCGGGTGGGGCAGATGACCGGCACCTGCATAGGCGACCCAAAGCAAACATCTCGCCCTGACCCTCATCTGTTTTACAAGAGGCCCATCCTTCACCCGCATCGAGCCCTTAATCTCCCTTCCATCCACCCGAGTGGGGACTGCTGGGGAAGCCTTGGCTGAGTCACTGACGGCCAGCTGGCCAGCCTTCTTTGGGGCACAGAACATCCTTGGGAGATGCCATCCCTCCAGCTTACTGAGCTCATCCAACTGGCATCATCACATCCGTGTCCAAAGCCAAACAGCGGGAGGGGGGAGGGGTGGCTGCTTTGCCCCCCCAGACAGTGTTAGGTCATGAGCAGAGCACCCCCGCCCCCCCGGATCCCCTCAAAAAAGATAAAAGTAACTTAGCATCCTCACTTCTGCTCAGCCCATTCTTCTATTTTTAAGCTCAGTGTGTGTGTGTGTGCAAGTGAGTGTGAGTGTGTCTGTGTTAGTGTGGGTGTGCCTGTGTGTATGTATAAATGTGTGTGAGTTTGTGTGTGTATGAGTGTATATGTGCCTGTATGTGAGAGTCTGTATGTGTGTGTCTGTCTCTATGTGTCCATTTGTGAGTGTATGTGTCTGTGTGTTAGAGTGGGTGTGGGTGTGTTCATGTGAGTGTGTGCGAGTGTGCATGTATGATTGTCTGTGTGTATCTGAGGGGTGGGGGATCTGCAGCTGACCCCGGGGGCATGGGAGGGTGCGGGGGTGGGGGGGAGCCTACCTGAAGTCCTCCCCCCAGCCCTGTGGTCAGCAAGAGAAGACTAACTGACAGGCGGCTATCAGGGTGGAGTCAGAAGCCCTGGATTCAAATCTCTTCTTTGCTGCCTGTTAGCTGTGGGCATCTGGCCAAGCCCCGCCAACACTGCCATTTCCCAGGCCTCGATATCAGGTGACGCCATAGAGCGATAGAGCGCAATAGAGCTGTGCTTTCAAAATGGAGCTCAGGGTTCTGGGGCAGGAAGAGAGGAAAACTCTTAGCTACCATGGGGTCGGGGAGGGAGAGGGCTGTCTGTCTCTGTTGCTGTCTGTCTCTCTGTCTCTGTCTCTCCTACTCTATCTCTATCTCTCCCTCTCTTTCTCTCTGTCTCTCCCTTTCTGTCTCTCCCTCTCTGTCTCTCTCTGTCTCTGCCTCTCTGTGTCTCTCTCTGTGTCTCTCCCACTCTGTCTCTCTGTCTCTGTCTGTCTCTGTCTCTTTCTGTGTCTCTGTCTGTCTCTCCTCTCTGTCTGTCTCTGTCTCTCTCTGTGTCTCTGTCTCTGTCTCTCCCTCTCTGTCTCTGTCTCTCTGTGTCTCTCTGTGTGTCTCTCTCCCTCTTTCTCTCTCTCTGTCTCTGTGTGTCTCTGTGCCCCCCTCTCCCGTCCATGTGTGCATATATTCCATTTGGATTCAGACTTAGGACATGCACCGTACCTACACACATGTCCATCTCCATCTGTTGGATGCCAACAACAGAAGAGGCTGGCGGGCTGTGATGACGCCCCGGCCGGCACCCAGAGCTGGAACCCGGGAAATTCTGTGCAGGAGCCCTGGGCCACCTGGGAACCACAGTGACAGGCATGACACAGAACTGAAGGAGCCTGAGAATTGGGGGCACAACCCCATGGGGCAGAGACACTGGACTGGTTGACAGATGAGGAAACAGAGGCAAACAGGGTGAAGCAACCTGCCCAGAATTCCATGGTTAGTATATGTCTGATGCTGGATTTGAACTCAGGCCTAGCAGCACTCTGTCCACGGTGCTGCCCAGCGGCCCTGAGAATTTAGCTCATGGCCTTAAGGAAGTGAGTTGTCCACATCTAACCTGAGACATTTAGTGTCTTCTGAAAGGACAAAAGAATCTCCCCCAATAAACGGTACAAACACTGGAGTCCAACCCAGCCTGGGAGGGTCTCCAAGCACCGTAGCCATGGAAATCCTCAGGGCATGAGTGTGAATTAAGCTCCCCAGGATGGGCCAGTCAGGGCTAGCCAGTGGCAAGGCAGGGACAAAAGCAGGGTCACCCCTGCCTTCAAGGTGCTTTCTACTGAGCCATCCACTGCAATGAGAGCCAGGGAGGATAACCCAGGGGAAGAGGCCATGAGGCGAGAGAAGACTCACTGAAGAGGAGGAGGAGGAGAAGGAGGAGGAGAAGGAGAAAGAGGAGGAGGAGGAGGAAGAAGAGGAGGAGGAGGAGGAAAAGGAGGAGGAGGAGGAAGAAGAAGAGAAGAAGAGGTGAAGAAGAGGAGAAGAGGAGGAGGAAAAGGAGGAGGAGGAGGAAGAGGAGGAGGAGGAGGAAGAGGAGGAGGAAGAAGAGGAGGAAGAGGAAGGAGAGGAAAAGGAGGAGGAAGAGGAGAGGAGGAGGAGGAGGAAGCCATCATGGCAGCTGCCATCATGCCCGGTTCTAAAGGGTACAGAGCATGTTCCCCTCACCTCTCATGGGCCTCCCAGAGACCTGCCAGGCCTCTTGTCCATTTTATGGGTTCTCTCAAGGCAGAACTTGGCCAGAAGCACACAGCTAATAAGTGCCGCAGATGAGATTTGAACCCGGGTCTTCTGGGCTCCAGCCCAGCCTTTTTGCCACTAAGTGGACAGCAGCAGTGCCTTGGGGTTCTTGCTCTGCCAGAGACCCAAAGGCGGCTCTTGTCTGGCTTTGTTTCTTGCCATGAAGTTCCTGGAAAACAGAAGCAGGCCTGGGCCTGGGCCTGCTGCGGCCTTCTAGATCATCTGGCCTCCTGCTGGTGTCCCTTCGGGCTTTGGCAGTGGATGGCCTTTGGGGCAGGGGCCCAGGGCTGCCCCCTCCCCACGACTCTCTTTCGGGCCAAGCTCTGCCTCTTTTCTGCCTCCGGAGGGGGCCTTGTGGCCGGCCACCCACCATCTCCCTTCCAGCTCTGCTGGGCTCGACCCATCTCCATCTGGAACCGGGGCGGGAGGGCTGGGTCAGACCTACCAGACATGGCGATCAGAGGCTGACCGCGGCGGAGGCTCTCCAGGCCAGAAGGCCCTCCCCACCCCCCACCCCACCCCCACGAGCCTGCAGGTTCCACGGCCAAGCTTGTGGCAAGGCCGGCACATTGGGGAAATGGCCCATCACGGTGGTCTTTCCCCGGGGGATCTGCTGCATGGGTCGGGGCTCTCTCCTCTGGGCAGGCCCAGGGGTGGGGGTGGGGGGGAAGGCCTCTGGCCAGCCACCCCAGGGAAGAGGAGCCTCCTGATGGTGGCCAGCCTCGGCCAATGGTCGTGCTCAGGCCTGGGGAAGCAGCGCCCACTTGGAGGTAACTCCGGCAGCGGTTTGGCCGTGGTGGACCAGCCCCGCTGTAGAGATTGGGGTCGTGGGTCACGGGAGGTGGAAGAAGGCAGAGCCTTTACGGGTCCTTGAAGGTTTGCCAAGCGCCTGATCCTCAGCACACTCCTGAGGGCTACCATTTGTTTCCCATTTTACAGAGGAAGGCCGTCAGACAGTCAGGTAAAGTGACTACTCCAGAGTTACACAGCTGGTCAGTGCAGCCCCAGGAGGAGACTCGCAGCTCCCTGTGACCCCGAGGATCCAAGGCCCTTAGAGGCCTCCATCTCTCTCTTCTCAGGCCCATCTCAGTCATTTTCTTACGCCCCGCTTCCCTTCAGTGCTCCCTCCTCTGCTGCTCCTCATCTCTAACACTCCATATGTCCCCTGTGCCTTGGCAGAGACCTTTCCCCAGCCTGGAATACCCTCCCTGTCGGGCACCACTTCTTAGCCTCCCCAGCCTCCAGCTGCTGTGTCTGACCCCCAAAATGGCCCTCGTGGGTGGGCGGCACCCCTGTATGTCCAGATGGAAGGAGAGGGCAGTGGGAAGGATGTAGTTTCGCCCTGTATGGGCTGACCCTGTGTCAGGGGATGACGGGCACTGCCCGGGGCACTGAGGACGCCCTGAGCACCTAAGCAGGAGGAGGGGAGCCCCTGGGGTGCAGGGGGCAGGCCTGGTACACGGAGGAGGGGTGTCTGGGATTGCTCAGAGCCTGAGCAGCCAGGCTTCCCCCTCTCTGGAGCTGGCCAGCCCTATGAGGGCCTTCCTGCAGGCTGAACCCAAGGCGGCAGCTCATTTCCTCCCTTTTGGCCTCTGCCCTTGGCAGGCTCCAAGGCCATCTTTGGGAAGCCGAAGCGGCTCCCTTCCAGCTCCCGGAGGGCTGGGCTGGCCCCCCTCAGCCCTCAGCCTTCCCCTTGGGCACGGCCCCTGGCCAGAGGAGCCCACCGTGATGCCCATCTTGGCCTCATTCCTGGTGGGGGGGGCCCAGGCTCAGAGCAGTGCCCCATCCCCCCGCCAGAGCCCAGGTCCCTCCGTGTGCCCGCCTCACCCTTCTTGGAGGACCGCTCCTGGATCTTCTCCTTTGGACTTTGGTGTTAGAGCCTTCGCCCTGGGACTCGGCCTTCTGTCTTCTCCTTTGGAGTTCGTCTCAGGTGGGTGAGTCGCTGGCCTTCCTTTCCTGGCCTCAGGAGAGACTGGTTCAGGAGATCCCCGCCTCGGCTTTAAGGGAGGCTGCGTTGGTGGAACTCTGGCTGAAGACACCATGAGACATGGGGAAGCCCCTGCGGGGCTGAGCCTCACTTCACCAGAGAAGGGCTAGAAGGCTTGTTAAAACCCGTCTCTTTAGCTACCTTTTTCCATTTTCACTCTTGCTACCTCTTTGTAAATAAAGCTACTAAAAGTCATTTTGACTCGTTATAATATCTTTACATTGGCTACCACAATATTACTAGAGAATTCTCATATTTAGTCAAAGCCCTAAAATGTATATTCTTACAAATGAATGAAGAAGGGAAGGAAAGGAGGAAGCCCTTGGCATGTATGGCCAGTGGGGGTCAGGGAACACGGTGCTTCTAGGAGAAAGAACACTGGATTCTCCCTTCTGAAGCTTTCTGACCTGCATGGCCTTAGGTCAATCCCTTCCCTTTCCCGGGCCTCCATTTCCTTGTCTTGAGAATGAGGAGGTCAGCACTCTCTGGCTTCCCAGGGGCTATCTAGCCCCTCCTCACCGGACCAGTGGAGGGACTCGCCTTCTCCTTAATGCTGAATAACCCAGAGCTCGTTTCTCTTTGGCCCTGGACTGCCTGTGATGAGTTTGCAGTCACTTATCATTCTCCTCCCCAGGTTTTCCTTGGGGGAATATTATTAAGGCAGGCTGGCAATTCCAG
Organism: Gracilinanus agilis; assembly: GCF_016433145.1. Classification (NCBI taxonomy): domain Eukaryota; kingdom Metazoa; phylum Chordata; class Mammalia; order Didelphimorphia; family Didelphidae; genus Gracilinanus; species Gracilinanus agilis. The sequence continues at coordinate 520,365,230 of NC_058133.1, forward strand.
GCACAAACCTGCTGATGGCAGGAAGTTCCCCAAGTATTGCGGAGGGCACCGCCATGATGGAAGGCAGGCAATTACAAGGCTGCTGCAGCAGCTCCATTCGCCCCAAGGCCCACTCCATGTGAATGATGAGGAGCTCAATGGCTCTGCAGAAGGCCTCCAGTGAGATAAGACATAAGGAACCTGGGCCTTCCTGCTCTCTCCTTCCAGAGGGGAAAGGGCAGGAGTCTGGGAAAGGGCCAGATGAAAGGAAGGGCTCCGGCTCGAACCAGAGCCCACTTAGGCTGCACTGCTCAGTGGTTGGCACCCCTTCAGGACAGAGCCGGGGCCTGGGACAGACAGGCTCTTAGATTCGGAGCAGGAAGGGCTCTTGTTTCACAGAATTGTTTTACCAAAAACTGAGACCCAGAGAAGGGGGTGCCTCACCCAAGGACTGACAGGCGGCTTCTGGCTGAGCTAGGAATCAGTCCCAGGTCTTCTAACTCCAGAGCCCACAACATTTCCACTGAACCACACTGCCTGGCTCTCCTTGCTCTGAACTGGGCCAGGGGCTCCATCAAGGCTCCGAGCTCTAATCTTGGACAACAGGCAGAGCAACCCTTCCTAAGCACCTAAGGAGGAAAGGGTCTCTCTTGCCCTTCCTCCCTCCCCGCCTCCTTTGCCCATTTCCCCCTCTCCCCTTTTCCTTGCAGGGATCTCTGGGCCAACTTAAATCCCACCATTAGGTTTGTATGTCCAAGCTGAAGCCAAGAGTCCACCAGGAATCCCCGGCTCCTGGACCCACGGCCCTGCAAGGGACCTCGGAGAAGCAGAACGGGCTCACTGGACGGTGCTCCCCCTGTGAATGCCAGGCACCCCAGGGCCCTCCCAGTGTGATAGCTTGGAGGCAGCCTGGAAGTGCCTGGAGGGTCGGGCCAGGACGCAGGGATCTCTGAGAAGAAGTCCCAGAAAGGCACATGGAAGGGGCTGGTCAAGAGGGCCTCGGCGATGAGGACACACCCTTGGGGGATGGCAGGGCCCTCCGGCCCTTTGCTAAGGTTTCAGTGTGATCTTTTACTCCTTAGAAAAGGGCAGATCCTACCAATCGGAGCGTGTCTGTCACCTCGATTTAAGACAGTGATGAAAAGAATGCTAATTGTGCGGAGAAGACCTAAAAGCACACACTGTTTTTTGGCGAGCTGGATGTTAAACGTTTACCAACACACTCCTAGAGAGTAAAGGAAAGGGATCCAGCAAAAGGAAGAGAAAATAACAGCTAGAGAGGTTGCTGCTGCCGCTCCTCTGCTCTCATCACCACCAAGAGACATGGCCGTCTGCTTTAAGGTTTGCAAAGCATTTTCTCCAAATGATCACATTTGAGCCTCCTAATAATCACAAGAAAGATGCTATTATTATCCCCATTCACAGATAAAGAAACTGAGTCTGAGGAAGGCCCTCACCTATCCCGAGTCACACATTAAGTATCAGAGGTAGGATCTGAACCCAGGTCCTTTGTCTCCAAAATCAGTTCTCTTTCCAGATACTAGAATGCGCTGCCTCCAAAGGCAAGGGAAGAGCGTCGAGGAGAAGGAAGTGGCCAGTAAGTAGCATCCCCCAAAGTACAAGAAGTCAAGAAGATGGAACTGGAACAGGCCATTGGATTGGCGATGAGGAGGTCACTGAGGAAGGACGGCTTCAGGAGCACCGTGTGGATAAAAGCCTGGTGGTGAGAGATTCAAAGGAAGCATAATCCTAGGGGGGTCAGAACCCAACTTTTTCCCCCAAAACTCAGCAGGAAGAGAGAAGGGACAAGATCCAGAAAGGGCAGAAGGACTGACGGGAGACTTGCTCTTCTTTGTTTTGGTGCTGGGGAGGCAAAAGAGGCCGGCAGGAGGGGGAGATGGAAGAGAGGAGAGAGCGCGAGGTCGCCCAGGGAGGGAGGGCATGGCCCAGGGTGGCAGAGGATGCGCTTTAAGGAAGAGCCCCTGAGCCAGGAGAGGAAGAGGAGCGTGCTGCTGCCACCGAGGCTTGCGGAGGGGAGAGGGGGCAGGGGGCTCCCGCAGTGACGGCTTCTCGGGGCTCCCGGCAGGATGGTGACACAGTGGCACGTCTCGGCTCTCTCCCTGGCACGTGGGCATCTGGCCTGGCACCACGCGCCCTGCAGGGAATGCGATGAACCCCTCCCAGGTCTCCAGGGGAGAAAAGAGGATGCAGAGACAGTCGGAGAGGGAAGCTCTTCCTCTGGACGCCCGGACCCCGGGGAAGAGCCGTCACGCTTAGGGACTCCGCTTGGACACTGGGAGAGAGGAGGCGGGAGGTCCTGCGGGCCCATGTGGAGCCCCCAGAGGGAGGGACGTGCGGAGAAGGCTTTGGGCCGCAGGGGGCCGTTCTGAGCTGCGATCACTGAGCGCCCCTCCCCAAAAGGACCACTACCCGGGCCTGGGCCAAGGGCGAGGGACCGGGAGAAGGCGGGAAAGGAGGCAGCTGCTGCGGAGGGTGAAGGTGGCACCATCTTGGCACCTTCTCCACTGGGGAAGAAGAGCTGGCCAGAGACTCCGAGACAGTCCCCAGGGATAACGGGGGTGCCCAGGGGTCCTTCCAGGGGGTGCCAGGCTCCGTTTCCACTCAGACCAGGGAGAAGCCCGAGCCGCCTTACGGCTGAGGTGAGTGAAGAGACAGAGGACTTTGGAGCGGAAGGGTTCAAGAATGGTGTGTGCCGTCCGCACAAGGGCTCCGGGTTCAAATCCAGCTGAGACAACGAGGAGCTTATGTGACCCGGTGAGCCTCGGTTTCCCCCTCTGCACAGGGGGATGAGAGTACCTCCAGCGTCTGTCCCTAAAGGGTTGCTGGGAGGCTCCAATGAGAGAACAAAAGGAAACCGTGCAAACCCCAGAGTGGTCTAGAAATGCCTGTTCGAGCTGGATTCGTGTTACAGAGCCACCCCGGATAGGATGCTTCCTGCCAAGCCTGGCGGGACATGGGTAAAAGGGAGCAGAATGGCCCAGAGTTCAAGTCTTCCCAAGGACCAGGCAACAAAGGCCTCCGTTCAAGCTGGATGGCCCCGAGGAGGCTTCCTTTCCTCTCCTTTCCCCACTCCCCGGGAAAGCCTCCCGGCACGCACCCTCAGGGGGCTGCTGCTGGAATGTGTGGGTGAGGAGGGAGCCCTCTCACAGGGAGGGTGACGGCTCGCACCGGGGGCTGACGCCGACGCGGGTTCTCACTGCCTGGTGAGGCGGGGGCGGGCGCCGAGCCCCCCTCTTGCATGTGAGCTCTGCGAGAGGGAAGGCCAGCAGAAAGCCTCCCGTGGACCCTCTGCCTCTCCCTGCGCTCCCAGAGGGGCCCCTTCCCTTGGCGACGGCCTTCCACCCAGAAGCAGTGGCCCCGGCCAAAGGGAGCCCGAGACGCCCGGTGAGCACCCCCTCTAGTCCCGAGGTCGGCGGCGCCCGGGCCCTGGACCGCCCCGGTGACCGCCGAGGCACAGACAGAGGCTGCCCTCCAGGGCGGGCTCTCTGAAGGGCCTCCATCCCCCTCGCCAGCCAGTCATCCATCTTGTGCTGGCATTTCAGGCCGTTAGCTAGACTAGAAGCCCACCTGGCAGGGCCCCGCGTGTGCTGAGCTCACGACGGCCAGAGCCGAGCACCTGGCTGGCCCCAGAGCTGGGACGGCATTTGCTGACGCGGCCAGATCGCAGACGGCTCTTTCCAAGCTCCAAGCGGATGCTCAGCGCCTTCCTGGGCCATCAGCGGGGGCCCTCGTGCGGGCCGTAGGTGAGGGCCGGGCGGCCGGCCTCGTCAGCTCCCAGCACAAAGCGTGGGCCGGCCTCCGGAGCCCCCCTCCCATGCCAGGGCAGCGGCGAGGCCTGGCGAGCCAAGTCTCGGCTGCCTCCGGCCGTTGCTCTCACTTAGCCCTGCTTCCCGACTCATTTCCTCTCTTCCTGCTGACGCCACCAAAGCCAAAGCTTTTCCCCAAGTCATCACGGCCTGGGACGGCAGACAGCTGGCCCCGAGCGCCGCCATCATCAGAGCGCCATCAGGGCTGCCACGGATCGCGGGGGGCTGTTGACGATTCACTGCCAGCCGCCCATCCTCCAGCAGGCAGACCATCCTGGCTGGCCCCCCCACCCCAAGCGGGCAAATTCTAAGACACCCATTACAGAAGAGCCGCCCACCTGCATCCTAGGGGAAGTCTCTTCATCAACATTCCTCTGTTCCAGTGACATGCCAGGAGAGAAAGAGGGGGAGGAAAGGGGGAGAAGGTAGGAGAGAAGAGAGGGAAAGAGGGAAGGAAGGAGAGAGAAAGAGAGGGGAGGAAAAAGAAGAGGAGGAGGGAGGGGAAATCAGGATCCTATGTTACATCTTAAACATGAACATTAAATTTGGATTTCACATCAAATAAAAGCTGGTTCGAATCCCAGTCCTGCCCCTAATGAGCTTTGTGGCTTTGGGCACCAAGTCATCTAACCTCTCCGGGTCTCAGTTTCTTCTTCTGTAAGTTGAGAGAGCAGCACTAGCTGCTCTCTGTGGTCCCATCTAGCAGGAAAAGTCTCTGGTTCTCAAACACTTATCTAAAGTCTTAATGTGAAATGAGAACTTGACATGAATTCAGAAGGAAAATAATCTTAAATCAGAATAAATGTGTCCATTAGCATTCCTCCACTCTGTCAGAATAGAGATTAAAAGAGAGAGCGAGAGAGAGATGTTGGCGCCCCTGGGTATACTTCCTAGCCCTAGAGAGATTCCTGGGTGTCTGAAAGCAAACTGTCATGTTTGGCAGCATGCATGATCCCCCAATTAACATTTTTATGCCAGAGAAAGCAAAGACTTCTAAATTGAGCTATTATCAGATCAGATCTCTCTTCCTGCCTCCCCACCCTTCTCTTTTTCCCTCTCCCTCTAGCTCTCTCTCACACACCCAGAAGCATAACACATGCACACACAGGAACACACAGGCACACATACGTGCACACATACACACACGTGCACACACAGAGGCACACTAACTATCCGCTCTGAGATGGAAAGTCCTGAGGTACTTCAGCACAGACACTCTATAGAGAAGTAGAAAAATTTAGACCAACATGGCACTCCCCACACAAGCCATCCAAGGGTCTGTAGCTTTATTCTTTGCAGAGATCTTTATGGCTTTGGAATCATAGTCCAGCTGGACGGGGAGCTCGGGGCTAGCCCCAGGCAGTCGCTCTAGAGGCCAACCACTGCATTTACTCAGCTCTTTCTGGGGAAAAGGCACTTTCATCACCTTTGTCAGACCGCTCCATGTCTCTCCTCCTTTTTGTGGGTAAACTCCTTGAGAAGACCATCTACAATCAGCATCTGCACTTCTGGCTTCTCCTCTTTTAGGCTGTCTACAGCCTGGCTTCTCAACTCACATCCAAACAAACAGCTCCCTCCCAAGTCCCTCCTAGCCTCTTAATTGTCCAGTCCGCCGGCCTCTTCTTGATCTCTCTCTCTCTGCAGCCTTTGATGCTTTTGGTCACCTCCTTCCCCTGATACTCTCTTCTCTCTGGGTTTTTAGGACACGACTCTCTAGTGGCTCTCCTTCCAGGAGCTGACTCCTAACTGCCAACTAACGGTGGATGCCCTCGAGGCTCTGCCCTGAGGCCTCTTCTCCCTCCCTGCTGTTTAACTGCAACATCATCAGCACCCATGGATTTCATTCTCTTTATACAGATGGCTCGCAGATGTATTATGGGATGCTACCATATCTCTTGACCTTCGGGCTGATACCATCTCAAAATGGAGGCTTCCTAGACATCTTGGGCTCAACATGTCCCAGTTTATTCTTTACATCCCTCCTTTGTATGTGGTCATCTACCTATTATTTTGCCCATTAGAATATGAACTCCTTCAGATCAAGAATTGCTTTTGCCTCCTCTGTATGTCCAGGGCTTAGCACAATGCCTGGCACATAGTAGGAGTTCAATAAAAAGCTTTTGAAGTTGACTTGCTTTGACTCACAACAACCCTGATGGGAAGGCAGGCAAGTGGAAATTCTACCCCCATTTTGTACATTGAGCAGAGCTGAGAACCCAGGTCCTCTGCTGACAAGTTCCAGGCCTTCTCCCCTCCCCTCAGCCCACCTGACCTGCCCTAATCCCTACCAGAACCTCCCTCGGGTCTTCAGTTGGAGGCTAGAGGACCCCCATCCTCTGGGATGTTGCAAAGAGCATCCTTGTTCAAGGGCAGGTTGGGCTCAATGCTGCTGGAGCCTGGCTGCCCATGGTGTGCCCAGGCATGCACGCCCAATTGCCCAACCAAGGTAGCTTATCAAACATGTGATGGTGCCATGGAGAGAGTCCCAGCCAGGTGTGTGTGTGTGTGGGGGGGGGTGCTGAAGCGTCTTGATGCACATGGCAGCCCTGTTCAAATGCATCCCTTCCACTTGCTCTTTGTAAGACCACATGTAAGTCACTCGGCCTCCGTCTCCTCTTCCATAGAACACGGAGATTAGACTTGGGCAGTTACCAGCTCTCCCAGATATGTAATTCTGAGATGCTCCTAAAGGGCAGCCCCCAGAAGGGAATCCTAGAGCCCTAGTGGGGCCTGCAGAGACCAGGCACCGTGGTCCTGGCCTCCCCCAGTCCTGGGGACCACAAAGAGCCTGTTACTGCAGCCTGAGGTCACAGTTTATCACTGGCTCCCACTAAGCTGGAGGGCCACTGAAACCTTGAGATTTCTCCACCGTGAGCCACAGTCTGGTCACAAATGCCTTGTCCTGGGTGGGGGCAGTTGGGTGATGTTTGGAACCCAACAGCAAGACTTGACATTTGTCTGTATTAAGCTCCCCCTTCACCGAGACCTTCCAACTGTGGAACGAAAGCTATGGAAAGCTTCAGGGTTCGCAAGCCCAGGAGAATCTAGAACAAAAGTCTGAGAGGGCCTCCCAATAAGGTGGATCCAGACGTGGGGGTGCGTGCATGTGTGAGCAGGTGTAAGCTGTCACGGGGGCCTTCGATGGGCCACAGTGACATGAAGTCAGCAGGGAGAGCCTGGGAACACCAGCAGAGGACCAGATTCTCAGCCCAGCTTCCCAGACCAAGTGAGACCTTGAATATATCCCATAATGGGTATTAGGCTCCTTATAAGCAAATGGGAGTGTGGTAGCATCCCTGCTTACCTCACCGGGCCAGGGTGTGTGTACAGCTCCTGTGTATGAACCGTATTTAAATTTATATTCTAATAAGGGGGTGAGTTGGGGCATGGTAATAAAATAGACATCGAATTTTAGAAGATGGTGACTGTGATGACGGCTGCCAAGAGAAGGTTGCCCCCATCTTCTTGGAGGTGTTAGGATGGAGAGGAAGCAATTGGACCCACCTGGGACACTCCCTGTCATTATTTTTCTGCAGAAGAGCATCATAGTTGATCTGTTGGCATTGTGGTGGGCCCTGGCCAGTGGTTAAAGGAAGAGCCCCCCCCCCAACATTTACACCCAAAGCCCTACCAGATGGGGCTGCCAGGCACTCAAGAAGCCTAAGCTCTCCAAGGCCCCATTTCCAACCAGGCCATCCTAGCATGGTGTGCCTCTATCTTTATGGAAATCAAATCTATATGGGGTTCAGCCACTACTTGCTCTTGACAAAATTTGCCATTGGGTTAGGTATCTAGGAGCGCTGAGCCTTCACCATGTATCTGAAGAGAATCAGATTGTGATGCGTATTCTTCGGGATGGGATGGCAAGAGGAGTGAAAGATGTTTAAAAGAGGGAGCACTGGTGATGGAATACTATTGTGCTCAAAGGAATAATAAACTGGAGGAATTCCATGTGAACTGGAAAGACCTCCAGGAATTGATGCAGAGTGAAAGGAGCAGGACCAGGAGAACATTGTACACAGAGACTGATACATTGTAGCACAACTGAATGTAACTGACTTTGCTACTAGTAACAATGCAATGACCCAGGACAATCCCAAGGGACTTAGGAGGAAAAACGTTATCCACATCCAGAGAAAGAACTGTGGGAGCAGAAACACAGAAGAAAAACAACTGTCTGATCACATGGTTCTATGGGGATATGATTGGGGATGTAGACTCAAAACGACCACACCAATGCAAGTATCAATAATATGGAAATAGGTCTTGATCAATGATACATGTTAAAACCAGTGGAAATGCGCATTGGCTATGGGGTGGGGGAGGGTCGGGGGGTGAAGAGGAAAGTAAGAACATGAATCATGTAACTATGGAAAATTTTTCTAAAAAATAAAATTTATTTTAAAAATTTTAAAAAAAGAGGGAGCAGGGAGCAGCTGGGTAGCTCAGTGGAGTGAGAGTCAGGCCTAGAGACAGGAGGTCCTAGGTTCAAATCTGGCCTCAGACACTTCCCAGCTGTGTGACCCTGGGCAAGTCACTTGACCCCCATTGCCCACCCTTACCGATCTTCCACCTATGAGACAATGCACCGAGGTACAAGGGTTTAAAAAAAAAAAAGTTAAAAAAAAAGAGGGAGCAAAGAAGAGTTGGGGGGGGTTGACAAAGCCTTTGACGAAGCAGAGATCATAGTCCCAAAGCCATGAAATATGAGCAAACAAGGCAATCTTGGAGAGGGGACAACTAAGGGGAACTTAGGAAACCTGGGCAGAAAGTCCCATTATGCATCCAGCAGTGTACCTGAGGGCACAGGGATTCCCCTCTCTGAAGCCCGACTTCTTTATCTGCCAAGTGGAGGTGACACTGTTTATAGACAAAGAAGCTTAGAACGTGTTACTTGGGTCCAAGGCTCCTCCAGCTAATGTAGAAAATAATTCACTTTTCATTACAGCAGAGGAAATGTCAGAAAGGAAGGCAAAACCAAAAATCAAGTCCTTCCCAGCTCAGCTTATCAATAACAACAGCTCAGTCAGTGGGTCTTAGAATGCCAGAGTCCCCTCACCTAACCCTTCCCTGAACAAAAAGCCTGCTTCTATATCATCACCACCACCACCACCACCATTACCATCATCATCATCATCTTCATCTTCATTGCTGACACTGGTTTCTACAGCCCTTTAATGGTTGCAAAGTAGATTTCACTTCTTTGGCTCCCCGGAGAAATCTTGAGGTAAAGAGTCAGTCAATCAGTAAAAATTCAATTAAGTCTCTACTATGTACCAGGCACTGTGCTAAGGTTCAGAGATACAGAGTCCTCATCCTCTAGGAGTTTATATTATAAATAGGGAAGAAACAAATAAGCTCTCTATAGGATAAATAGGAAATCATTAACAAAGTGAGGGCACTGTAATTAAGAGAAGTTGGACAAGTGCAGAAATATTCATTGTTCATGGGTAGGCAGAGCCAATATAATTAAAGTGATGATCCTACCTAAACTAATCTACTTATTCAATGCCATCCCAAATAAATGACCAAAAAACATTTTATTGAAGTAGGAAAAATAATAAAATTCATTTGGAAAAACAAAAGTTCAAGAATATCAAATAATGAAAAAATTGTTAAGGAAAGAGGTCTGGCATTCCCAGGTTTCAAACTATGTCATAAAACAGTAATTATCAAAACTCTCTGGTACTGGCTAAGAAATAAAACATAGATCAGTGGAACAGAATAGACATACAAAAAACAATCATAAAAGATTATAGTAATTTTGTGTCTGACAAAGGTAAAATACCAAGCTTGTGGAATAAGAATTCACTATTTGGCAAAAATTGTTGAGAAAACTAGAAAACGAATTGGCAGAAACTAGATATAGACCAATATCTTACACCATTTATCAAGATAAAATCAAAATGGATACATGATATAGGTATAAAGGCAGATATCATAAGCAAATTAGAAGAATAGTGAGCACATTACCTAGCAGAGTTATGGCTAGAAAACATTGTGAAACATAAAAATTAAACTGAAACTTTTTGTGCAAATAAAACTAATGCAGGGGGCAGCTGGCTGGCTCAGTGATTAGAGAGCCAGGCCCAGAGATGGAAGGTCCCAAGTTCAAATCTAGCTTCAGTCACTTCATCCCCATCCCCCAGCCCTGATGGTTCTTCTGCCTTGGTACCAATACCCGGTATTGATTCTAAGATGGAAGGTAAGGGTTTAAAAAACAACTAATGCAGCCAAGATTAGAAGGAAGGCAGTAAGTTGGGGAGAAAATTGTATAGGCAATTTCTCAGATCAAGGTCTCATATTTAAAATATTTATAAGAATATGAGCCATTCCCTAATTCGTAAATGATCAAAAGATATGAACTGATGGGTTTTGGATAAAGAAAGTGAAGCTGTATATAACTATCTGAAAAATTGTTCTGAATCATTATCTTTTAAATTTTTTATTTAATTAATTAATTTATACTTTTTTCCCATGATTACATAATTCATGTTCTTTCCCTCCTCTCCTCCCACCCACTCCCATAGTCAACAAGCAATTCTACTGGGTTTTACATGTGTCACTGATCAAGACCTATTTCCATATTATTGATATTTGCACCAGGGTGATCATTTAGAGTCTACATCCCCAGTCATATCCCCATCAAACCATATGATCAAGCAGTTCTTTTTCTTCTGTGTTTCTGCTCCCATGGTTCTTTCTCTAGGTGTGGATAGTTTTCTTCCTCCTAAGTCCCTCTCAATTGTCCTGGGTCATTGCATTGCTGCTAGCAGAGAAGTCAGTTACATTCAATTATGCTACAATGTATCTCTCTCTGTGTACAATGTTCTCCTGGTTCTGCATCACTTCCTGGAGGTCCTTCCAGTTCACATGGAATTCCTCCAGTTCATTATTCCTTTGAGCACAGCAGTATTCCATCACCAACAGATACCACAATGTGTTCAGCCATTCCTCATTTTCCAATTTTTTGCCACCACAAAGAGTGTAACTATAACTATTTTTGTACAATTTTTTTTCTTTATTATCTCTTTGGGGTATAAACCCAGCAGTGGTATGACTCGGTCAAAGGGCAGGCAGTCTTTTAAAGCCCTTTGGGCATAGTTCCAAATTGCCTTCCAGAATGGTTGAATCAATTCACAACTCCACCAGCAATGCATTAACGTCCCAATTTCACCACATCCCCTCCAACATTCATCGCTATCCCCTGCTATCATTTTAGCCAATCTGCTAGGTGTGAGGTGATACCTCAGAGTTGTTTTGATTTGCATTTCTCTAATTATTAGAGATTTGGAACACTTTTTCATGTGCTTGTTGGTAGTTTTGATTTCTTTATCTGAAAAGTGCCTATTCATGTCCCCTGTCCATTTTCTAAATCATTATTGATTAGAGAAACTACTCTGAGAAATCACATCACACCTAGCAGATTGGCTAAATGACAAATGGTGGAGGGGATGTGGAAAAATAGGGACACCAATACATTGTTGGTGAGTAATAACGGGTAGGAAGACAGAAATGGAGGAGGGGGCTCGATTATGAGGGGCTTTGGATGCCCAACAGGATTTTGTGTTTGATCCTGGAGGCCATAGGGAGCCACTGCGGTTTACTGAGTTGATGGTGAAGGATGACATGATCAAACCTCTGTTTTGGGAAAATAACTTTGGAGGCAGAATGGGTGTTGGACTGGAGTGGGGAGACCTCTAGGCAGAAATGGCCCCCGGCAACTCCTGCCATAGTCCAGGCATGAAGTGACTGGGGTGTGTACCAGGGTGGGAGCAGTGTCAGAGGAGGAAATCGAGCCTATTGGAGAGATGTTGCGAAGGGTAACGACCAGCCTTGCCAATAGTTTGGATACAGGAGGGGGTGAGAAAGTAGAAAGCTGAAGCCCAGCTCCAGCCCTGGACTTACCAGACCCATCTCGATGCCAGACCCTTCGATTCCACCACCAAGACCACTTGGGGCAGAGAAAGGATGGCAGCTCCTTCCCTGACAGCAGAATCCAGGCCTGCCCTTGCCCTGGGCTCACTGGGGCTGTTTTTTGTCTGGAGAGCCCTTTCCTCCCTCCCTCCCTCCCTCCTGCCTTCCCTCCTGTGCCTCAGCCCAGCCTCTCAAGAGTTGGCCGAGGACCAGGCCGAAGCCTGCTTTTGTCTCCGTTCGGCTCTGCGTCATTGCACTCCCTTCTCTGGTAGCTGCGCCCATCTTCTCACGAGGCTCGTCAAAGGCCGCCATTGAACCAGTTCATTTGATGTGAAATCAATGGACGCCGCGGTCCCTTTCGTGGCCCTTTTCATCTCCTCTCTGGACCTGCCTCCAGAGCCCTTAACAAACATTTTGGGCAAAAGCCTGTTTCCTGCTCAGACCTACCCTGCCCACAAGCTCGTCATCACACAGGCGAGACGGCCTGGCCGGCCTCCTGCTGCTGGATGTCCTTCCAGATTAGCCCCAGGTCCCTGGCACCGAGAGGCCAGCTGGACCGAGTCCCTCATTGTACAGATGGGGAAATGGAGGCAGGGAGAGGAGAAGGGGCTGGCCCAAGAGGTCACCTGGAGTAAGCGTCAGAGGCAGGATTAGAACCTGGGTCAGTGCTCTGACTCCAGAACCAGTGTTCTTCCCACTGTGTTAGCCAAGTAGACGCTCATTTATTCATCCAACATGGCTGACTAGAAAAGGCGCCCTCACCGTCCTGTGTACAAAGTCTGGGGCTCAGGAAGGGGCCCAAAGACATACAGAGACAACTGCAGGACCCACGATTTCCTGGGAAATGGCGGAGCTGCCCCTCCCTCCCTCTTTGCAGAGACGGAAGGCCGTGGATTCAAATCCCTCCGAGGCTAGCAGACTTGGTGGATGTACACTTTGATCTTGCTCCGTTGCTTTCCTCCCTCTTTCTTCTCTGGGATATGAGAAGGTTCTCTGGAGGGGAGAACAGCAAGAAAGGAAGTGGAGGCCAAGTCAGCAAGCCTGTGTGCCAAGCACTGTGCCCTGTGCGGTGGGCGCAAGTAGAGGCAAAAAGAAAGACAGTCCCTGCCCTCGAGGAGCTCCCGCAGGCCCCCACGAAAGCAGGAGTGAAGGGCGAGGCTGGCTTGAGCCAAGCCTGAAGACGGAGATTCCAGGAAGAACTGCCTCATCTGAGGAAGGGGCTCCGGGGCCGTGGGAGCTTCTAGCCGCGCCATGGAGACAGTCGCCAAAGTGGACGCTGTGTGAGGTCTGGGGGGGCCCTTTCTGACCGGGGGAAGCAGGAAAGGCTCCATGGATGGCGAGACGTGATAAGGAAGCATTTTCTCCAGTAAAGGAAAACAGTATTAAGGCAGCCCCTGCTAAGGGGGTGCCCCTCTGTAGCCCTCCAGCTGCTCCTGGGACCCCAGGGATGCCAGCTCAGACTTCCTGGCCCCCCTTCCCTTCATGCCCCATCGGGTCAGCCCCGTCCCTCCCATATGCGAGGCTCAGCCTCCTCTGCACTACTCTTGGGGGCTGGGGAGCCACGCTGGCGCCCTTCCTTGTTCCCCGGGTCCTCTCCCCTCAGATTGCTTTTACACACTTTGGTCCAGTAGAACGCAAGCTCCTCGAGGGCAGGGACCCTTTCCTGATGCCTGGCGCACAGGAGGCCCTTAGCGAAGGTCTGTCTTGTCGCCCAGGCCCATCTCCGGGCAGAGGGAAGGCCGGATGACAATCTTTACCCAAAGGGAGAGGGCCTGAAACGACCCTGGCCGCGGGTGCAGCCGCCCTTCTCCCTCCCGGCCTCCTCACCCGAGCCCACCTAAGTGGAGGCCAGGGCCCTCGGCCAGCGCTCGCCTCTGCGGGCACAGGAGAGATCCAGAACCTCCGTGATCCTGCCCAGCTCCATGGACTGCTGGGTGGCTTCCTCCAGAGATGCCCAGCGAGGCTGAGGTTACTCCCAGGACCCGCCAGAAGCAGCACCTCCAGTCCGAGGCGTCGCTTCATTTTTTGGCCTCTTTTTCTGTTTGGAGAATTTCATTTGGCCTCCTCCGAATTCTTGAGGGACTTTTTCTCTCCTGGTCTTTGAGCAAAGGGGCTGGCTGGCCCCTCGTCGGTAGCCTCTGAGGTTTCCGCCCGCCCCGGGATTCTCCTCCATGTTTCCCGTAGAGGACCAGCCTCCCCGAGGGAACACCCCGAGGCCTCCCTCCGCTCCCTTTAGTATCTCTCACGGGGGGACCCAGGTTCCTTCTAGATTCCTTCTAGCGAGTGCAGAGGAAACGCCCCCACCTGCCCAAGCTCCCACGCCTGGCCCAGCGCCGGGCACGGAGCCGGCACTCCAGATAAACAGTGAATTAAGTGAAGGCTCGTGTCCAGTCCAAGCAAAGACTAGCCAAGCCCAACATGGCAGCCTGGAGCCACTGGGACCTCCGGCATTTCAGCCCAGAGTTCTGCTGGATTGCCAAGACCCAGAGCGGCTATAGTAAGGGCAGAGCAGATGTGCGGGGAATTCCCTCTGCTCCCACGGAATCTCTGGGGCCTTCCAGGCTCTCATCCACCCTCCAAGCGCTTGCCCAGGCAAGCTTATCCGCCCTGGATTTCTGGCCTGTGAATGGGGAAGTGGTGTATTATTTCCCTCCTTTTGCCTCTCTCGCCATCAAGGCTGACAAGCGCATCCATCATGCCTGTTTCTCCCAGCTGTGGCCGTTTGTCTTCCGCTCCCACCCGGGGAAGGTGCAGACAGAGCTGGTCTCACGGCCCTCAAGCTGAGGCCAAGCGGGCAAGGGTCCCTCATTAGCCTTTCAGCTAAGATCCCAAGACACAGGGGCTACCAGGAAGACAGAAAGCAGGTGGGGAAATACAGGAAGGGGAAGGAGGGAAGGAATTCAAGGAGTTGGAAAGAATGAGACGGTATCACGGGGTCGCCATCATGGGGAACATCATGGAGACATGCAATGGGGCATATCACCAAAGAGACAAGTGGAGGCCTTGTTGGTTGGGGAAAAGGAACCTGGCTCTGGAGTCAAAAGACCTGGATTCGAATCCTCCAACCAAGATGGGAACGTGACTGATCAACAAGCCAAACAAAGAGTTGAAAGAACTGGGAGGCTGAACCTGAAAAGGACTTTGCAGAAGGCGTGAGAGCCGTCTTCACGTACACGCAGGCTGCCCACGGACGAGAAACGAGCCTTGCTTGGTCCTAGAGGGCAGAACCAGGAGGAAGACGGGAAATGTTTTCAGAGGAGTCACTTTGAAGTCAGGAAACACTCCTTGACGATTAAAGCTGCTTTAAGGTGGGCTGAGCTGCCTTGGATGGCGTCTGCAGAGGCCTGGCCAGGTACAGTGAAGACGGCGGCTCTTTCATGGCTACGTCGGGCCCTTCCGGCTCTAGTGAGGTTCTCTGACTATTCTGGGGCCAGTTGGGCTCCGGCCAGCGTACTTGGCCAGGACATCCTGGAGAAAGCCAAACTCTTTTGCTGTCGGCCCAGGGTGAGTCTTTCAAAACTGTAATGTGAAAAACAACTCAAGGCCCCGAGGAAGTGGAGATGAAGCTTCTGGAGTCCTCCAGCCAGCCGGCCGGGCTGGTGATCCCGCCTGTGGCCAGCGGAGAAGGCTGGCCTGCAGTCGGCCCGAGAGATTCCCGAGTTCCAGGCGGCAGACGAGGCGTTTGGCCTCTGGACTGCGTCTCTTCAAAGGCCAGACGTCCTGCGGGTTTGCTTTCCACGAGTTAGAACTGATGACCAGATAAGAGGAATTCCACAGCAAAACAACTGCACTTCCGCCGATTCCATCTCTGAGTCAGCGTTGGTGGCTGGGCAGGGCAGGCCCACTTGGGCTCAGTGGCGCGGGCCAACCCGTCTGCTGGTAACCTGGAGGAGGACGTGTCCCTGTGACTGTGGAGGGGGCTCGGCCACTTTCTCTCCCGTGTAATGTGGGAACCATGCCATCCGCCCCCACCCCAATCACATCGGACCCCGGCTTCAGAGAGGCATCGAACATCGGCATTAGCCGAGACCTCCGAGGCTACTGGATCAAGCAGGCCGATGCCTGGAGAAAAGTCCTCCCGCAGTCCTCCAGCAACTGCTCCTTCAGTCTTTCTTAAGGGTTATCCCTGCACCAAATGGGGAGTCCATTTGCCACCACGGCAGGACTTGGAAACAGCTCTCAGGGTTAGGAAGTCCTTCAGCACAGCGCCCCAAATGGCCCCTCCAATAGCTTCAGTCCACGCTCACTAAGCATTTGGAGAGCATCGGGCTGGTCACTGGGAGTACAGAGAGGCGGCCTCGTCCAGCCCCTGCCCACGGAGAGCTTGGGTGCCTTCCCCTGTGGAGATACACGATGCATGCTGGAAGGCAGCACTTCTGTGTTGGGCTCATGGTGAGCACAGACACTTCCTTCCTTCAGTTGTGCTAAGAGAAAAGGAGCGTGCCAGGAAGGAGCTGTGGGGAAAGCGGAGGAAGGAGGTCCTGCTTTCAGCTGGGGGGCAGCAGGGATCCATCAAATGGCTTCTCAAAGTCTAGAACTTGGACCTCTGGCCAGAGGCAGGTTGGGGCCTGGGAACTTCCACCCACCGCTCCCAGTTCTGATGGCAATCAAGGCAAGTCCCATGCCTCTTCCTCCTGATAGCCTTCCCCCATGCAAAAGCCATGATGATCAGGTCCCTCAGGGTCTCTCCTCCAGAGCAGACACTGTCCCCTTTCCACCCCACCCCCCACTCCCCAGGCTTTCTGTCGGCTAGAGGATGGGCCACAACCACGATCTTGACCCTCCTATGCATGTCCCTAAAGGTCCTTCCTGAACTATCAACTGAGCACAGCCCATCAGATGTGGTCTCCCAAGACAGAGGGCAGTGGTTTTGTCACCTCTGGTCCTGGACCTCTAACTCTCCAGGTGTGACCCAAGTCTGCTGTCTGTTGCTTCCAAGGGTGGTTCTTACTGTTGAGTCACCCAGAGAATGAGTCAGGCCACAGAATGTCCAGACGTCTTTCAAGTGAAAAGTCGTATGTCCACATTTCCTCCTCTTGTGCTGGGGAAGTGGACTTCTTGAGCCCATATGCAATATTTTGTTTTTTATCCCTCTTAAATAGCCATCTTGTTAGCCTAAGCCTCATATTTCGGCCTACAGAAATCTTTTTGGATCGTGACTCTGTTAGCCAGTGCATGGCAAATCCCTTCAAGTTTGGGAAATCTCTCTTAGTCAGCCTTTCATTTATCTAGTCCACCATGCCTTGGATGGGGGGAAGAGGGGGAGAACAAAGGGTCAAGGACAAAGCCCTGTGATATGCGGGCTGAAGGTATCCACCAAGGTTCACCCTGAGCTCTCTCTATATTTTCATGAAATCCACACTTTAAAATTTTGTTCGAGAAAAATTTCAGGGAAAGAGCTTGCTAACTTCTTGAATCCAGACAATGAACTGTTTGGAGAAAGATGCCTGCAGAAACCTACACTGCATCAGAAGATCCAGAACGAACTTTGGGGTGCAGTTGATTGAACTGAAGGAGGTTGAACACAGTTATTCTGAATATAAACTCTTATGCCAAAGGAGACTGCCTTCTAATTGGCTTTTTGTCAATGTACCTAGCAAACAATGGTTTTGCTTTCTCTCTCTTCTATTTCCCTCTTATCTCTAACTATTGTAGTTTCTTCTTAGAAGGTGCAATATTGTATGCACCCATAGTTAGAAGATTTTTAGGGGTATGAGATGATTGTGTCAAATGATCCATTGGGGAGACTAGTCTTCCAAAGGATCACAGGGGGGATTTAAAAGATGGGATTAACTCTCCCCTTGCCCACTTTTAGATTTAATCACCAGAAGTGTATATATCCCACTTATCCTTAAGTACGAGGAGGTTTTTGACCCACATGGGCTATAGTAGGTGACAAATCAAAACCCACTGACTGCCCCCTGGGTAGTCTTAAGCAAAGCTAAAGCTACAATTGGTCAACTGTAAAAGTGAAATTTGGGGAATGCCATTCTAAAAGTATATATATTTCTATGGACAAGGGAAATGTATCAAAACTACATTTCCCGTGATCCAACATGGTCCAACTGGTTTCCGTTTCCGACGTCTTGACGCAGGGGAGAGCTTAAATCTCCTGGGTTAGGAGGAAGTGGCCCTTTTTGCTAGTAGGGTCTTGGCCAGCAGATTTGGGAGGTAGAGACAGGAAACAAAATGGAGGCGGCAGTTTTGAATGCTTACAAGCACGTGGTCTGATAACTTTATCTATCAACATGGCTTTAATTAAAATACTAATATATATATTTATACCACCCTTTATCATTTTTCATATTTATACAACGTAAAGCAGAAGGAAGGCACGGGAAGTGATGAAAGGAATGGTCTTTAAAAGTGGGAAAAGCTTTGTGTGAGAGTTCTTTTGCCTTCGAACTTGGCCTTGAAGGAGCTCCAGCTTGGGACCTCAGCTACTCTTAGATTTTCCTCTAGGACTACCACATGGGTAAGTGAAAGGGCTGACTCCTTTTCCTGGCTTTTCTGGAGGTACTAGCCTCCAGAGAGGCCTTCATTTTGGAGGAGGCCTCATGGCTAGAATCCTTATTTAATTTACCTCTGGGCCACCTTTCCTGGGGCCTCTGAAGCCCTGCCTGATTCGGAGTATGATGGAGTAATTATCTATTCTCTGTCTCATTTCCTTACTTTCATTCTTTCTCCTTTTGTAAATAAACTACCATAAAAAGTCATCCTGACTCGAGTAATCTATTTTCGGCAACCCCATTTTTATACATTTTGTACAGCCTTTAATTTTTAACACTTACAGCTCCTATCTCCCACTCTCTGAGTCTGGCCCATGAATCACTCGACTAATTGCCACCTCGTCTCTCTGTCTAGCCCACAAGGCTATCTGGAGAGATTTCGTCCAAAGATTTAATGAAATCGAGCAACACTAGTCTGAGACATTCTCTTATGCACTTGTTTCAGAATCCGGAAAAAAGAGAAGAAAAGACAATATCATTAGCCTTTCATGTCAGCTCCCTGCCTAGCCAAGCTTAACTCAGTATCACTTCCAAGGGGAAAAGCAATGACCTATTTGGTTTCCTCTTTATCCCACAGATAGTGCCTTGAACCATATCTCTTTGTTGGTCATTGTGAGCTCCCTTAAGGGTAGGAAATGTCTGTGGCTCCCTTTGGATCCCCAGCATGTCATAGAGTGAGTGCTTAAACATAGCAGGCACTTAATAAATGGTTACTGATCGATAAGAAAGTCCTATTTTGTCTGTGGAGTGCAAAGAGCATGTCCAAAGTCCGGGGTGGGGAGAACAGTTTGTGGATTCAGAAATGATTGAACAAATCAGCCCAAAACATCCTAACATTTATGTGGCCTTTATTGAATATGGCAGAACCTTTGATTCAGTTCTTGACTCATGGCTGGTTCATACACTACAAATATACAAGAGAGCCTCAGATAGTGAGAATCCGGGAGAATGGGATGCCACATGGAAAGCTTTCACGCTGCTTGAAACACACGAGCACATAATAAGGGCAAAAACAACTGATATCATGAAGTGGGGCATTTTGTGTGAGCTCGTTATAGGCCTGCCCAGCCCTAAATCTATGATGTCTCCTAAATAAAATCGAGTCTGGCTTCCAGGCTAGAACCCCCTTGGCATTCCTCAAGCTATATGGTGACGCCTTAAAGAGCTCCTTTATCTCATGGCGTCTTTCCCTAATTATCTCCAAAGGTCACATGGACCAAAGAAAGTCAAGGCCAAAGGCTCTGAGCTTGAATTGGAGGCCAAAGAGACCCAGTGAGCAAAGGTGCTATTTATGAAGACCTTGGGCTCTACCAGCACGGCCAATGGCACGTATCAAAGAAAAGAGCGCGATGGAATGAATGAGAGACTTCGTAGGCAGCTGAAATCAAAGCCAAATGGGAGGGACAGATCCAAAGCCCTGGACGACTAGGCGATGCCTTCTAATGGACCACAAAGGATCTGCAGAGGGCCCATTGCCCTAAGTGAGCTCTAAAGCGATGAACACATCCTTGCCAAAGGAAGGAAGAGCCCTGATGAGCATTATTAGAATGCTTGATGGGGGGCAGCTAGATGGCCCCATGGAGAGAGCTCCAAGCTTGGAGTTGAGAGGATCTGGATCCAAATATGAGCTCAGACCCTTCCCGGCTGTGTGACCCTTGGCAAGTCCCTTAACCCTATTTGTCTAGCTCCAGCCTTCTGCCTTCAGTTTGTTTCTAAGACAGAAAGCGAGGATTAAAAGAAGAAGAAGAACACTCAATGGCTCGAGATCAGAGTGGTTTCCACCTGCAGGCAGAGCTCCTTCTTACAGATGAGTACAACCTCCTGGGCAAGGAGGCGGCCCTTCCTGGCACTGCTGGAAGGTCGCAGGGTTCAGATCTAGGCTCAACCTTGAAAGAGCGATTGTTCTGGAGCGGATATGCAGGAGAACATGGAGGAAGCTCAGGGAAATGGTGACCGGCGACGGCTAATCCTAAGCAAGCGGGATTCAGAGAGAAGAGGCGATGAATTAGAGACTTGTCTGCAATTCGACATGGTCTGCCATGTCTGCAACAGCTCCGTGACCAGAGAAACAGAAAAAGGCCAGACTAAAGGATAGCCGAGACGCGTCTCTGCCCACTGAGCACCCGAACCATCTCGTGCTCCTCTCACTTGTGCCCCCATGGGGCCTCCAAGGCAGCCTGGCAGAAAAATCAGCATGGGGGGGGCAGGAAATTGTGGCCCTTTAAAACTCACAGAGTCATTGAGAAGGGCAAGCCTTTGGCATTTATCTGGTCCTGCCCCCCTCACAGGAAGCTACTTGCCTCAAGCCCGGGTTACTGCAGTGGCGGAACCTGATCAAGAACCCGAGTACAGAATGACCCGAAGACCCTGCTCTCATCCAGTGCTCTGCCCACTGCACCACGCTATGTCCCCAGATCTGCCATCTCCAAGCCCAGCTCGGTAGATCCGGCCTGGATCTCTTCCTCTTTGATTCCAGAGTTTCTGCCTCTCGACCAACTCAAACAGACTCGCCTAGAAGGAAGTGCTGTTCTCCTCCTCCTAATATAAGTTTCTGGAAAGTGCTACAACCTATTGCAGGCAGAGGGAGCGGGTCAGGGGAGCTCGGAAACAGGCAGCGGCCTGCAGAGCTGGTGGCTTCCTCCTCACTGAAGGTCCCAAAGGAAGGCGGGCTCTGGGCTGGGCTGGAGATGGCTCTGAGGCCCCTTCCAGCTCAGAGACGTCCCCAGAATACTGCTGCTCCAGGCTGCTGCGTCAAGTGAAGAAGGCGCCCCCAAAGGTGTCCATGTTCATTGCCACACACACACACGCACACACACATGTACACACACACACACACGCATGTGCACACACACGGCCTTCTGTTTTTCCAGGCAACATGGAAAGCCTCCTTAAAGAGTTAAAAGCCCCTGTGCACAACCTCAGAGTACCCAAAGGTGCCAAGTGAGTCAAACAGGGATTGAGAACCCAAACTCAGACAAGTCCGCATCCCCCTGGGCTTCTCGGCAGTGAAACAAGCCAGAGAGAAACCAATGTTGGAAGTCCATTTTTTTCTCAGATTAAGGGATATTCTTTTGGCAGCTGAAAAGCATTCCCAAAGCCTCCTTTTCAAAGAGCTTCAATAAACGTTTTCCCAGGCCCGACAGAGATTAACGGGTGGGACTGAGCTCCCCATCATCCTTCTGGAAAATGAACAAACAGTTGCCTCATTGGGGCATTTCTTTCCTGTTGGCAACCACCGAGGTGCTTAAAAAGGAGCAGGAGCAAAAAGGCAGACGATGCCTCTGGCTCCACACCAGTAGGTGGGAAGGAAGGATGGGGGAGGGCATTCCCTGGGCTGTTTGGGGCTCCATCAAATTTCCCCTATTAGTCATGGAACCTGTCATGGAACTCAACAATTCTTCAGCCCCAGAAGGAAGTGAGAGGCCCGGCCCAATGTCCAAGCAGACAAAAATGGCCTACTTTGTCTTTGTTACTATTTGGAAGAACTAGGCCTACCTTGAGTGCGGTTTAAAGTCACAGACCATGAAAGGCCCTCATTAGCAGGTGTTAACTGACTCGGGCCTGAAATTTTCTGCTCAGACAAAGGGCTGGAAACATCTCTTTGTTCAGCTACAACCTTTCCTTAGTTCTTCCTGGGGACAGACCCAGAGTGTCTGACACTGAGCTGGCTTTAGAGGCTTCATGGCAGCCATGACAAGTTACTCTGTCTTAAGCCAGAAGGGTCCAGACCAAGCCAAGGGAAGACGAGCTCATTTCCAGGGGATCCTTCTTCACTCCTAGCCTAGCAAGAGCTCCGTTTCCTTCAACAGGAGGCCAAAAGGATTTCTAGTTCAGTTTCACAATGCATTTGTCTAGCCTCTGGCCCTCTTTCCCAACCATTTCCCCCACCATCTCCCCAGTCATTGCTCCCCTGAGTTCTTGTCTCCCCCGTTGGCATGTTAGAATGGAGGCTTCATGAGGGACGGGTCTACAGGTCTTGTCTTTCCATCTCTAGTGCTGGGCACATGCTGTTGTTGTTCAGACCCTTAGAGACCCCATTTGGTGTTTTCATGGCAGAGATGCTGGACTGGTTGGCCATTTCCTTCCCCAGATCATTTGACAGATGAGGAAACTGAGGCTCACAAGGTCTGTGACTTGCCCAGGGTCACCCAGCTGATAAGATTCTGAGGCCAGATTTGAATGCAGGAAGATGAGCCTTCCTGGCTCCAGACCCAGATGCCCATCTAGCTGGCACATAGGAAAGGCTTAGTAAACATTTTTTAATTTTTTCAAGTCCCTGGTTGGATCCTCCCCGGATTGCCCTGGCTTCATAACTGTTGACACATTCTGACCTTTGGACTCTCACAAGGTTCTTCATATTCCTCTACCTAAAGATGGGGAAACCAGACATAGCAGGATGGACATCAGTGCTGCCCAGCCTTAAGGAAACTATGGTGACTGGGTTGAGGAGGCATCCTCCACTGGGAGGCTTCCAACACTCTTTCCTCATTCTGCTGCAGCCAGGCATGAGAGAGCACTAGGGCTGATTCAGCAACTTTTGGATGCACACCCAGACTGGACCCAGCACCGTCCAAAAGGCTTCTTCTTCCCCCAAAGTAAACAATAAGCAGTGAGAGAATACTCAACTGTGTTCTGTTTGGGGGGGGGTCCTAGCACTGCCCCCCACCAGTGGCCTGGGGTTGCGGGGAGATCTGATAGGGATGGAATACTATTGTGCTGAAAGGAATGATGAACTGGAGGAATTCCATGTGAACTGGAATGACCTCCAGGAAGTGAAGCAGAGTGAAAGGAGCAGAACCAGGAGAACATTGTACACAGAGACAGATACATTGTAGCACAATCGAAAATAACTGATTTTGCTAATAATAGCAACACAATGATCCAGGACAATCCTGAGGAACTTATGAGAAAGAAAACTATCCACATCCAGAGAAAGAACTGTGGGAGCAGAAGTGCAGAAGAAAAACATTTGCTTGATCACGTGGTTTGATGGGGATATGATTAGGGTTTTGATGTTAAAAGATCACTCTACTGAAAATATGAATAATATGGAAATAGGTTTTGAACATTGATACATGTATAATCCAGTGGAACTGCTTGTTGAGTTCAGAAGGGGGGAGGGAAGAGGGGAGGAAGTCATGAATCATGTAACCATGGAAAAATAATTTAAATAAATTTAAAAAGAAAGAAGGAAAGAAATGGCATTATTAGCTGCGAAGAGAATGATGAGTGCAGCACTGGGCCTTGGTGGGACATGGCCCCTCTTGTGGCAAGTGAGCTCCCAGGCCAGGTCCTCATTGGCTTGAGGCAAATCCATAGAATCACTGAAAAATAGCAACAATATCCTTTCTACATTCTCAGGATGGCATCCTAGAATCTGAGCTGGAATGAACTTCAGAAACCAAGTCAATGTAAGAGTCAGGATTTGAACCCAAGGCTTCTTGATTCTGTGTTCCTATTAATATCAGTTATTAGACCTCACCCAGATACAAATTTTAACAAAGGTTTGCAAAATGCTTTAAAGGTGTCATCTCATTAGACCATCCCAATGATCCTTAGGGTCACAGATCTAGAGTTGAAATGGGCCTCAGAGATCATCAAGGTTATCTTCCCAGATAAAGAAACTGAGGCCCGGGGAGGTGACATGACATGACCTAGGGCACAAATAGTTAGTGGAAGAAATAGAACCCTTATTTATGAGCTGGAAGGGTCTTCTGAAGTTCTCCTGAGCTAAAGAGTTCACCACAAATAGTGAAACTAAAACTCTAAGAAAAGAGTGATTTATCCAAGGTTACTTAGGTGATAAGTGGAAGAGTCAGAATTTGAACTCTGGTCCTCTGACTTCAAATTCAATGGCCAGCTCATAAACCCTATTTTGAAGATGAGGAAGCTAAGCCACAGAAAGACTGGAAGAATTGGCCAAGGTCCCACTGCTTGAAAGCATTTAGGCCTTCCTCCTTCTAGCAGCATCAAGGCTCTACCCACAGGGCCACAAGTGCCTGTCCATTCCCACATTAAATCCAGAATGGCAAAGGAGATGGGCTGGCCCCATTGAAAGACAAATTGTCTTCCCACACAAGAGGAGCTACATTCTTGAGATCCTTATTTGTCCAGCATGCATTTCAGAGAAGGTTAGGGCATTAAAGTTGACTTTCCTGCCCATGGACCCATAACTCTTCCACACAAGCCTGGCTTCATTTCCCCCTGCCCCTGGCACAGGACTCAGTCAGAACTAGAGGGAGTATTTCACAGTGTAGAGTGAGTGGCATGGTGGGGTGGGAGCAAAGAAGAGTCCAGTCTTTCCTGCCTCCTGACAGTGCCATTGTTCTGAGTCTCTGGACTGCCCAGCTCCTTTCAGAAAACCAATAGATTCAGGTGGTACAGAGAAGGCAGAGGGCAGGACAGAGCTCAAGTCTATCAATCCCCTTCTCTAAGCTTCAGAAAACTTCTGTGGGATGGCATGGGATGCAACGAGACATATTGTCTACATGGTCCAGCATTTAAAGACAAGTGTGGTATGGTGGTTAGACCCTGGGAGACCTGGGTCCAGTCCCAACTCTGATCCATCCTGACTGTGTGACTCTGGGTAAGTCACCTGGCCCTCAGAGCCCCAGGCAACGGTCCAATCACACAAGTCAGAAAAGATGCTGGCCTACGTTGGGAGGAGTTTCCTCCCTCGTAGTCTCTGCTTAAATGGAATCAACAGGCCTGGATCTTCCTCCTCTCTCTTGCCCAAACCCCAGTGAAGGAAGCAGAAGACAAGCGTCCTCGGAGTTCTCAGTGGATCGCTGAGCCAGGCCTGGTGTAATCAAGTCACTTGTCATTTCCACAGCTCCCCGTGGCCATCTGGAAGCTCAGGGCTGATCCTCAGTTTCTCCAGTCTAGATCCAAACCCTTCCAGTGGCTTGAGACATGAGAAAAAGAATAGACAGACATAGAGATACATACATACATACATACATACACACGTATACATATTTACATACAGCAGGAATGCACAGAACAACAATACCATCACGCGCTTCTACACTCCTTGGTTTGCAAAGTGCTTTAGAAAGGTTTTCTCGTTTGGCCCACCCAACCCTATGCTCAGAGGAAGGAACCAAGGCTCAGATCCTGCAGCTATTAAGTATGCAAGGCAGGCAGCTAGACCGCACTTCTGCGTGACTCTGAAGCCAATGCTCTGCACACTCTGGTAGGCTGATCCTTGGCATCCTGTGACGGATGGGAAATTTTCCCATGAGCAGAGGAGAGGAGGTGCTTGCTTTCCTTTTTCATTAGGTTTTTAACCCCAGGCAGCTTCTCCTCTCAGCTCACCTGAGCCCATGGAGTATACGTAAAAGATTTTTCTCTGCCGTGTCCTCATGTTGCCTCAGTGTCCCTTCTGGTGACTCCTTCACCCCCGGAAGCTATTTGTGACTTGGGCAGACTTAGAAAGACCCAGAAAAGCCGATTTGCCAAGGAGGCCATGTTCAGGCTTCATCGACCACTGGGCCTCCCACTCATTAAACTTGCTAAGGGCCCCACTTCTCCCCAGAAAGATAAGGCTCCGTTGATAGGAGTGATGGGGCAGGGTAGCCAGAGGCCCTGAAGCCCTGAAAGGTCACGTGGTCGGGGATCCCGAAGGCCTGTCCCCAACAGAAAGGAACGCAAGGTGGAGGCCTGCTGCCTCCTCCTCAGTAGTCTTCCCAGTGGATAGGAATCCCCATCCTGAGGTCACGTAGGCAGAAGGGCACAACACTCTGATCCTCTGACTCCAGCTCAAGCCTCCTTCCCTCCACACTGGCCTCGGTGGCCCCAGAGATTCTCCGTCCTTCTGAGCTTCTGTCAGTCTGAGAAGGTGGCCTCCTTTCATCACCCCCAGTTCTGCCCTCCTGCTGCCTCATGGGCTGCCCAGCAGAAGGTCCTCCCTCCTTCCCTCCCTCCCTCCCTCCCTCCATGAGCTGACGCAGAATGGTGTCATCCGGCCCGGCAAACAATGTCCACCAGGACCAACCATCTGGAAAGGAAGAACCACGGCGGACCCAGCACGGCCTCGAGGAAGCGGGAAGAGAACCGAGGGGGGCTGCCAAAGAGGAACACGCCAGTGAATGTCAGACTTCCCTGAGGTGCTGCTTCATTTGGCTTAAAAAGCCCTGCCCTGGCTGGGGAGGGGGAAGCCCTGGAAGCTCGCCACGCTCTCAAAATAAAAGATAGCCGAGAAACCGAACTTGGGACAAGAGCGAGGAGCCCACAGAAAAGGGGCCCTTGGCTCCTCCTCCCCCTGCCTCAGAGCATTTGGCAGGCGTTTCTCCCGGGATCTGGAGCGGGCCTTAAAGAGGAGGTCGGGAGTCAGACGGGCCTCGATGCTTGGAGGCCACCTTGTTCAACGCTCTCACTTTGCAGATGAAGAAGCGAAGGCCAAGAAAGGCCCGAAGAAGGGAACAGGCAAAGGAAATGCTTTGGCCGGGGTCACCCAGGAGGGGTGGCGAGCATCAGAGCAGGATCGGAATCCAGGTCCTCGGCTTCTTTCCCCCAGGTCATAACACCTCTCCTAGGGCTGTACCACTCCCTACCTTTTCCTGCACTCCTCTACGAATGGGTCCTGTCTCGCCTCCCCCAGCAGAACGCGAGCTCCAGGAGGGCCCGAACTCTCGAAGCTGGCTCTGTATCCTGTCACCGTGGCGGGCCCAGAGTAGGAGCTTAATAAACGCTTATTTATCTGAACTGAACCCAGAGAGCCATCCCAGTGAGGAAGGCAGATCCTCGTTCAGGTTGAGGCATCTCGGCCTACAGAGTCCTGGGCCAGAGTCCGGAAGACCTGAGTTCAAATCCAGCCTCTGACACTTACTGGCAAGTGAGTCAGCCTCTGTTTGCCTTCATCGTCTGAAGAAGAAAATGGCAAATCATTCTCGTACCTTTGCCAAGAAAACTCCCTGGACAGTCGGGTCCAGAGTCACAAGGAGTCAGACATGATGGAACAAGTGAACAAGGGGGACAAGCCATCAGCCATGTGGCCCGATACTCCTCCCACCGAGGCCTCCAGCTGCTGCCCCTTTCCACCAACCCTTCAGCATGGTGGAACTGACAGAGAGTGTTCTACCCATTTTACAGATGAGGATACCAAGGCCCAGAGAGAGTATGTATGACTGGCTCATCATCCACAGCCAGAGACGGGATTTGAACTTGGGTCTTCCAGACTCCAGGCCCAGCTTTTCAACTCACCATCCCTTAAAGCTCATCCCAGCCGGGGGAGGAGTTCCCTTCCAGCTCTAAGGCTCCCTGACTCTTTGGACCCCTCCTCTCCTCCTGTCCAGCGACGTCTGAAACCCAAAAGGTGCCCTCCAGCTCGCTGCCCACCCCGGCTGGCCCGAGGGCCAAACACCGTACATACTGCCGGCCGGAGCCATTGAATCCGAGGTTTTCCTTTGCTGCTGTTGTTACTGCTGTAAGGAAGGGCTGCCTGGAGGAGGCAGGGGACACGTCTGTGACAAAAAGCACCCCAAAACCATTTCCAAAAAGAGAAACAAAAGGGAAGGCATTACGGTGAAAGAAGAGAGGAGGAAGGCTCAGGGAAAGAGCACCCGCGGGGGCACCAGAGCCCCTTGCCAAGGTGCATCCTTCCGGGACGTTCTGGAGCGCCAGCCAAAGGGGGGAGCTGAGCAAGGCCCCCGCCCTCTCCCTGAACCCCCATTTGCTGCCATTGAGCTAGGAAGCCAAGGAAGCAGCCCCGACTGGGACAGGTTTCTTTGTTACCCCTCGAGTTCAGTTGTGACTCGGAAATAGATTCCCCAGAGCCAGCCCATGCCGTGGGGGCTCGTAAGACCAAAGATCCCACGAGAAGGCCTGCCGGCTCAGGGGCGGCTGCCCAGGAAGCCACCTCACTGTCCAAATGAGAAAAGGGAAGTCTAGAAAGCCCCGTTCCCAGAGCTCTGAAAACCATGCCCTGTTCTCTCTAGAGCCAGAGACCCTAAAGGAAGAGGAAGAGAAGCAGAGAGACATGAGAGAGGGCAGGAGAGACAGAGACAGAGACAGAGACAGAGACAGAGACAGAGACAGAGAGACAGAGAGACAGAGAGACAGAGACAGAGACAGAGAGACAGAGATAGAGACAGAGACAGAGAGACAGAGACAGAGATAGAGACAGGGAGGTTGGGAAAAGGAGGAGAGAAGGAAGAGAAGAGAGACAAGAGACAAGATAGAGATGGATGAAAGATGGACAGGGACAGGAATAGAGGCAGAGACAATAAAGCCAGGCATACTCAGGAGAGGTGGGTATACACGTGGTTGGAGATGGGATGAGGAATGTGGCTGTGACTGTGTCTGTGGATGCTCTGGAGAGAGACCGAGCCCGAGGGTCGTGGATGTGGGCACAGACACACATACAGCCGTCCTGGCTATGTTGGCTGCCCTCATTTCTTTGCCCCTTGTTCCTCAATACGTCTCACTCTGGGATTTCTCTACAATTTGGCATTCTAGCCTATGGAAAATCCAAGCAGTCTTTTCAGAGCTACTATTTAGGGCAAAACCTCTCCATCTTTTCATTTTCAATCAGATCTCATTTGAACCCCTGGTGACTTAGAAATGGTCTCACTGAAATGCTCAGCTTCTCCTGAGTTACTTGGTTACCCCCAGAGCGGGCTAGAGACAGGTTCACAGGATGTTAGATCTCTGAAAAAATCTTAGAAAAGATGAATGACTCACCCACAGCTTCACGGCTAATTAGTGGCAGACAGGATTAAAGCTGCCTCTGTGACTCCTTATTCCAAGAATAGCTTTCATCATCATTCAATACTGCTCTAGTCGGGTTTCTCATTTGGACTACTATGATATCCTCCAATTCAATCAAAAAAGAATTGAACAAGCATTTCATATTTGCAAGGCATTGGGCTGGTAAAGAGAAAATGAGAAAAAAAAACCAGTTCTTCCTCTCAAGGACTTTACATAGGTATAGTACTTGTCTTCTAATGCTGACCCTTCTTTACAGCACTAATATAAATCTAACTTAGTCATAGTGAGTTGGGGGGAAACATATTGCTATGGTCCCCTTGCTAATATTTGAATTTTTCCCCTCAGTATGCATTAGTAAAATTGATTTCTACTTATCTTTCTCTGCTTTGTTACTGCCTGGTTTGACTACCGTTACCTAATTTGTCCCATAAATTTGTCCCATTTTTTTCAGAATGCCTTCTCTCTCCATTATTAAGAACCACATAGGCATTTGTCGCTCTTTAAATAGTTGCTAGAATTCATTTTCAAATACATCTAGACAAGGATCCCGCCCACCCTTTGGAAGTGTATTTAGGACTTACCATAGTTCTTTTTCTGATAGTGGACTGTGTAAGATTTATAATTCGTGTTTTCTTAATTTGAGTATCATATTTTTGATTTGGCACACAAGACGGCTGAACGAGGAAAAGATAACAAAGCTGTGAGGAAAATCTTAACCCTTTCTAATCCAGAAAAAAGTCAATCAAGAAAACATGAGTAACAGCTCTTCAAATGGAAGCTAATAACTACAGAGAGAGAGAGAGAGAGAGAGAGAGAGAGAGAGAGAGAGAGAGAGAGAGAGAACAACAAAACAAAGTCAAAAGATTGAAAAAATAGGAGAAAAGGGTGAAATATCTCATCAGAAAAACAACTGACCTAGAAAAGAGTTCCAGGAGAGATGATTTAAGAATTACTGGACTGCCTAAAAGCCATGATAAAAGGAACCATAGACAGTGAAGTAATATCTATACTAAACATATATGCCCCAAATGGCACAGCATCCAAAATCTTAAAGGAAAAGTTAAATGAATTACAAAAGGAAATAGTAAAACCATTCTAGGGAAAGGACCTCAACTTTCTCCTCTCAGAGCTAGATAAGTCTAATTACAAAGTATAAAAGAAAGAAGTTAAGGAGATGAATAGAATTTTAGAAAAGTCAAATATTCAAACATCTGGAGAAAAATGAATAGAAATTGAAAGGAATATACTTTTCCCCCAGCAGTACATGTCACCTTGACAAATACTGACCATGAATTGGGACAAAAAAAACCTCAAGAAAAATTGCAGAAAAGCAGAAATATTAAATGTGCCCTCTCCAGGGTAGAGTACAATAAAATCATAAAGAGCTGTGGGAGCATAGACTAAAAATTAATTAGAAACAGAGTCCAGGTCAAGGAGAGATCCCTAAGCTAAGCTCCTATAATACGGTCCTATTTGTGGATAACATCATGTTGTTTGCCTCAAGTTCCAAGACTGCATAGTCTTGTGCAAGATACCTGAAGTCATTCAGAGGGTTTTGGCCTGCCCAGCCACACAGGAAAGACCAAGCTGGTAAAAGAATTCTCAATGCCTTGATCTTGACATGCATCTGAAAGGACGTCCTGCAGTCCAACAACAGGCAGATATGAGGCAGACGGCCCAGGAAAGATGACGAGTTGGGTTTGGAGCTGAACAGGAGAGGAGGCTGGATGGCCTTAAGGAAACTGCAAAGATTCTTTGTGATCTCTCCCCCGACGAAAACCCAAGGCCTGCCTTTTTTTGACATCAACTTGCGTTGCCATTGTGCAATGTGGCATGAAATAGGGTTGTTTCTGAAGAATTAAAAATGGATACCATTCAAAGGGCAAAAGGGAGTGAGCTTCAGGGTGGGTGAGAACAGCAGCACAGAACCAATGGAGAACTTCGAAGAAGGGCAAGAATGAAGGCATCATCCAGGAGTCATACGAGAGAAGGAGAAGATGGATTGGCCATGCCACGAGAGTGGAAGGGATGGCAGGGAACAGGGAGACTGGACCACTTCCTGCTCAGGATGCTGGGAGAATGCTAGGAAGGTCTCCAGGACTTTGGGAGGGCACTTGTACCAAAATATGGGAAACATGGACATGCCATTCAGAACGGGCTGGCATAGCGTCTTTGGAGGGCACTCCCCATCCATTAGGTCACAGGTACACTTGAGTACATTTCTATAGATATATATTCCTATTCTATTCTCCATTTTACTGACATATATATAGTTAGATACAGACAAGACTTGTCAGTCCCTTATTAGAAGAAACTTCCCAGTAAGCAAACCTCTTCTACCAGCTTGTCATATTTGTGATGCAAGAATGGTCCTGGGTTCAAATTCTGCCTCTGGTGCTCACTACCTTTGTGACTTTGGACGACTCTACCTTTAAGGTCATGGTTTCCTCATCTGTAGAATACAGGGCTGGGCTATGGCCTCTGCAGTCCCTACAAGCTTCTGGATCTCTGATCCCATGGCCTGTACAAATCAGGAACTGTTGCACAACTTTTATTCTTAGAGGATTCTTTCCGATGATTATTTGTATTTCCCTTCTTTCCTTTGCTCATTTGATTTTTCTTGCTCTTCCCAAGGTATTCCTCACCTCCACGCCTTGTCACAGGCTGTCCTTCAGGCCCTGAATTCAGTCCCTTCTCCTTTTCTCTCTCTCTCTCTCTCTCTCTCTCTCTCTCTCTCTCTNCTCTGTCTCTGTCTCTGTCTCTCTCTCTCTCTCTCTCTCTCTCTCTCTCTCTCTCTCTCCCTCCCCCTCCCTCCCTCTCTCTCTCTCTCTCTCTCTCTCTCTCTCTCTCTCTCTCTCTCTCTCTCTCTCTCTCTCTCTCAGCATCCTTTGCTTCCTTCACGGAACAGCTCTTGGCAAAACTGATCCCGATTCCGCCTGGAGTCGGGGCATTTTGCCTCGTGAAAGTCCTTAGTTTCACACCTGTTGACACGCTGTCGGTCTCGGTAGGGTATTCGCTCCTTGGGGGCATTCGGTGTTCCGTCGGTGTTTTGATAACCTCCCGCAGTATTAGCTCAGGTGCTTAATCAGTGTCTGTTGGACCGAAGGTAAATATCCATTGATGCCGTGGGAGCAAAGCCTGAGCTAGGTCAGCGAGAGATACTCCCTCAAGCTTACAACTCTCAGAGCGAGGGGATGCTCGCACAGATCGCCGGGCTCCATGGAGAGTGGCGAGGGCATCCTCCCCAGGGGGCCCGGTGCCAGGGAGAGCAACAAAGAGCCTCTTTCTGGATGGGGAGCCCCACCTGGGTTCTCAGGGATCTGAGCTTCCCGACACCCGTTAAGCTACGAGCACTGAGGGGGCCGTTACACAGAAAGAGTTTGCCAAGTGTCTTTGTCAGTTCTTTCTGAGGAGTGTTTCCCGACAACATGGGAGCTGGATGCATGCGCATCATTATCTCCATCTCACAGCTTCAGGAGCTGAGGCCTCGCAGCCTGCTGGGACCCCATCCCAACCCCAGCATGTAGGGGCCCTCCTGGGACTCCGTAAGGCTCCCCCACAGATGGGGCACTTGGGAAATTCACTCGTCCTCCCCCCGTCCTGAGTGGAATCTTGGCATCCGAGGAAAAGGGAGCTCAGGAGAGTTCTGTAGACACGGCTTGCCTATGCTTGACAAAGCATCTGATGAAATGAGTACTCGGTGCTCTCTTTTGAAGACTACCTAGATGTGTCCTCGGTTGTAGACCAACTAGCTGGGTCCAGAACTCGCTCGCGGCATGGTCACTGATGCTCCAGGGGTCTGCGCGCGGCTCCGAACTGTGGAACACTTTCTCAGTGACGTGGACACTCATAAGAGGACACCCAGCTGGAAGGGAGAGCTACCATACCAAAGGGCAGATTCATGGTGCAGAAAGATCTGGAAAGGCCGGAGCAAATCTCTTGCTGATAAACCATTTCATTATCACCTTCCTGCCCTACCCACCTGGCTCTGGGCTTTCCCACGAGTTGGCACTGTCCTGCCTCTCTGCCCAACGGTGGAAGGCTCCATGTGGATGCCCCTTCCTTCATCCTCCTCCCCCCTCTGCACCCGTCCCTCCCCAGGTGCCTCATGTTCAACAGGTTCCCCTAAAACTGACTCCCCCACTTCTTGTGATGAGGGCACCCCATTTCCTTTCTGTTCTCCCCAAAGCCACAGCCCTTTGTCTGAGTTGTAACCAATAACAATCCCTCCACAATCAAGCCTTGCCAGGAAACCTCGGGAGGCAGGGGGAACCGTGGCTTCCTGGGGCATCTGGGAGCCTAAGCTTGCCTCTGGGAATTCCACCTCTTGTTCCTGGTATTGCCTTCTAGGTGCAGCAGAACCTGACTCTTCCATTGGATGAATCTTTTCCTCCTTGGAACGTCTCCCCAGCCCCGGGCAAAAGCGATGGAGATGCGAGAGAGATGCGAGAGAGATGGATGGTTCTCAGGGCCTGCTTCCAGCTTGGCAGGGGGTCTCCAATGCAGCGCTCCAGGCATCTCTGGTTTTCCCGGGCTTCTTAAGGTTTTTATTAGTGACTTTGTCCAATTTGCAGATGACACAAAGCAGGGGTTGAGGGCTAAGAAGTGGGATGGGCAGGCCACACACTGGATAATGGAATCGTGGCCCTTTAATGGGCCAGAATGTGGGACTGAGTCAACTACGCTGAAATGCCATGAGGAGAACTGGGAGGTCTTCTACTCGGGCGCAGAAATCAACTTCACAAATATGTGATGGGTAACGGCTCATCTGGAAAAAGATCCAGGGGTTCTGGTGGACCACCAAATGGTGATGATTCAATTCCATTCAACGAGCTTTTATTGAGGGCCTACCATGGGCCAGATACCAGGGATTCAGAGGCAAAAAGGAAGCAGCCTCTAAAGAGCTTACCCTCTGCTGAAGGGAGCCCAGATGGACATTTATTCGTTCATAGAAAATGAATGCAAAGTCATCTGGGGGTGGGCCGTGACTGCCGACAGTATCAGGAGGTCATGCTTGAATGGAGCCTTGAAGGAACTGAGGATTGCAAAAATAGATGTAAGAAAGGAGAGTCTTCCAGACACTGAGCACGGCCTGGCAAAGGCACAGGGGGCACACTGGAGGAACAGCAAGAAGACCAAATCAGCGGGGCTGCGGAGCATTTGAGGGGGCTTGATGGGAGCCAGCCAGAGAAGGGCCTTTCCCAGCCCGTCCCCCGACGGTTTGAGCCTCCCCCTGTCAGATTGCCATCCATCTCCTCGGTAGCCGCCTTAGTTAGCTCCTGGAGGGCAAAGGCTGGTTTCTGCCTTCCTTTCCTCCCCAGGGCTTGGCACAGAGTGGAAGCTAATCAAGACGTGGCCTTGATCCTGCTCTCATGTCCTCCTCCGGGCCGGGATCAAAAGATGACGAGAAGGAAGAGGAGAGAACATGAAACACCAGACGTTCGATGGGCAGCGTCTGCACGCACCCAGCCAGCGGCACGACAACAAAGAAGCTCGGGGGAAGGGGCCACCAGCAGCTGCCTTTGTGCGGACGGAGAGGCTTCAGACGGCGACGCAGGCCAAGTCGGTGCTACCAGAAAGCACCGATGGGACTCCCTTCAGGAGCTCAGAGCCCAGACATCACGGTCAAAGCAAAGCATTGGAGGAAGCTGTAGAAACTGGGCCGCTGTCCCTCCAGGGTACACACACTGCTCAGGCAGTGGCTGTTCACCCTGTCCCCCCCCCCACCCCCCCCCCCCCAAGAACTACTGCCTTTCTTCAGTTCCTAAATGGAGGGAGAGAGAGAGAGACAGAGAGAGAGAAGGGGGAGGGACACCCAGAGAAACAGAGGCAAAGAGAGCACCATCCCCCCATCCCAATAGGCTTTATCCCCTTGCAACAGCCCCTCATTTCAACAAATGTGAAGCCTGGAAGGCTGGCCCAGGACTTCCCAAGGGGCAGGAGCTCTCTCTCTCTCTCTCTCTATCTCTCCTCTCTGTCTCTGTCTCTCAATCTCTCTCTCTCTTCTCTGTCTCTCTGTCTCTCTATCTCTCTCTCTGTCTCTATCTCTCTGTCTCTCTGTCTCTCTCTCTCTCTCTCTCTATCTCTCCTCTCTGTCTCTGTCTCTCAATCTCTCTGTCTCTGTCTCTCTGTCTCTCTCTCTCTCTCTCTCTCTGTCTCTCTGTCTCTCTCTCTATCTCTATCTCTTCTCTGTCTCTCTATCTCTCTCTCTTCTCTGTCTCTCTGTCTCTCTGTCTCTCTATCTCTCTCTCTGTCTCTGTCTCTGTCTCTCTGTCTCTCTCTCTATCTCTCTCTCTGTCTCTCTATCTCTCTCTCTGTCTCTTTGTCTCTCTCTCAATTTCTCTGCCTCTCCCTTTCTGTCTCTGGGACTGATGAAACATCTGGCTGCAGGCTGATTTAGTAAATATTTGTTGGATGCTGATTCACAAACACGTGGGCCAAGCTTTAGTGCTTTGCGGCGCACAGTAGGCTTTAAACACTGTTTCATTCCTTCGCTGTTACATAAGCCACCCCCACCCTGGTCATTGTCCTTGTATTCCCACAGGAAATCGGAGGAGATGGGACCTGCTAACTGTCCTGAGGCTGCCCTGGCTGGGATGGGCGCAGGCCTGTTGACCCATCTGGATTTAGAGCTTGGTGAGATTCTGCAGCCAGACCTGGCATGAGTTTCAAATCCAAGAGGAGAACGAGCCAGCCTGAATTAAGGAAGCACGGCACTCTCGCTGCTCCCAATCAGCTCCTGGGCATGACGCCCCCCCCTTTCTTGCTACTCCCCGCTGCCCACTGAGCTCAGATGCCCGGGAATGCTCGAATACTGCTGTCTCAGAAGAATCGCACCAGTGGTGACTCAAAGTGTGCCTGAATGTTAGAGGCACAATACTTCCAATGACGCCGTACTACATGTGGCCTTGAATGCCACAAGCATTGGCCTCATGGACCAATGGAGCTGGACAGCCCCCAGCTAGCCAAGCCCCAGCGGCTATTGGGCAGCTCCTCTCAGGCTCTAGAGAATGACCAGGGAGCCCTTCTTTGGTTTTGCTTATACACTCTTCCCTTCCTTCCCCATCAAATTTCCCAGACAAGGAAAC
Organism: Gracilinanus agilis; assembly: GCF_016433145.1. Classification (NCBI taxonomy): domain Eukaryota; kingdom Metazoa; phylum Chordata; class Mammalia; order Didelphimorphia; family Didelphidae; genus Gracilinanus; species Gracilinanus agilis. Next base: position 520,401,260 of record NC_058133.1, read on the forward strand.
TGAGGCAAACCCATTAGGGTGACTGAGCTAGATTTGGGGTTGGAGCTAAGCAGTGAGAAGCACTGGCTGCACCCCCCCCCCATTGTACTGCCCTCGCTGCCCGTGGTCCTGAGCCCTGAGGATCCCCCCAGAGGCCATATTTCCAGATCTCAAGGCAGGGCGGGTTCTCCAGTGAGAGCAGATGGAATCCTGGGAAGCTCCAGGTCACTTCCTAGATGGTATCCTCCCTTCAACCCTTTGCCATCGAGTTCACACCTGACAGCCTGCCATCTGGCTTCCAACCTGCGTTCTGATTGACCCGCTCCCTTCAGAGGGAAGCACTGGGCTCCCAATGGCTCGCGATCTTTTCCCACCCTCATCCTCCCAGCCTCCCTGCAGTGTGGACCTCCCGACCAGCCCTCCTCCCGAGCCCTCCCTCCTCCCTCAGCTTTATCTCTCTTGCCTGCTTCTCCTCTCTTTTTCCGGAGAGCTCCTCAGCCTCTCCCTGCCCCGTCCTTGGCTCATCCTTGGCCCATCCCCTACCCACGACTGTCCCCAATCTTCCGGCCTGGGCCATTTCTCTTCTCCGCTGGCCCCTTCCCCGGGGTACCTCGTGCTCTCCTAAGTTCAGTGATCAGCTCCACGCACATAACGCTAGCTCTGATTTCTCCTGAGCAATATTTCTGCATCGCCAATTAGCTCTTGGAAATTTCCCACCGGACATCCTGGAAGCGTGGCAGATTGAACACATCCAAAGCAAAATTCATTATCTTTCTCCCTCGGCCCCACCGTCCGTGTCTCGCTCTTCCCCCTGCCTTGGAGACTCCAACCTCTCAGGAGCCAGGTCTTGCCACCTCGCCTGCTGGGCCTCTCTAGCACCCGGCCCCTCCCGCTGTTCCCATCGCTCTCACCTAGACTGGGAGGAAGCCCCCCGATTGGCCTTGCTGCTTCCAGCCTCTCTCAGAGCCTTCTTCAGGCGTGGCCACCGGAGAGGGACTAGGATCAGAAGGGGGAAACCCGCAGACAAAGAGATTAAGCCATGCTGGTGGCTACCCAGTAAGTCTGAGGAGAGGTTGCCATGGGTGCTTGTTTAGTCATTTTTCAGGCGTGTCTGAATCTTTGGGACCCCACTTGGGGTTTTCTTGGCAAAGATACTGGAAAGGTTTGCCCTTTCCTTCTCCATCTCCTTTTATAGATGAGGAAACAGAGGCAAACAAGGCTAAGTGACTTACACAGGGTCATACAACTAGTGAGTGTCTGAGGCTGGATTTGAACTCAGAAAGATGAGTCTTCCTGACTCCAGGCTCAGCACTCTCTGCACCATGGAACCGCCCAGCAGCATCCATATAGGGCAAATGGGCCATTCTACTTGTCTTTGTAGGAAGAGGTTGTGCTCGTCACGTGGGTCACTAACCCAGGATGCCCTTTCCTGCCTTTCTGCAGAGAATGACAAGATTAGAGCATTGGAGAAGACCCGCGTCGCGCCCAACCTTCCTGAAAGCGCCAGCACGCCCTCGAATCACCCTCTGCCATTGGACACATTGCCTTTGCTTGGAGGATCCACCTTCAGAATGGGGAAAAGCCAAACCTGATCAAGGCCAAAGCTCAGCACGTGCCTACTTGCCAAAGAGCCCTGAAAGTCGGCTGAGCTTATGCCAGCTCTGGAGGGCATCTTCAGCCCCATGGAGGGCTTCTTGGTAACAATCATAACAACTCAGTGCCCTGAAAGGTAGCCGAGCCCAATTCCCTTCCTTTTCAGAGGAGCCAGGTGAGGCCCAAAGAGAAAAAGGCGCTTGCCCAGGCTACGGAGCGTAGCGTCCTTAGGACCAGAATTGGATCTCCTGGCCTTCCATCCAGTTCCTTTTCCTCTGGGCACGAGGAAAGTCAGGTTCAGAAGTTAAGAGGCAAAAGAAAATCAAAACAACTTAGAAACATGTGAAAGCACACAGCTGGAGGAAAGCTCAGTCCAAAGCCATCCAGCCAAATTGTGTTGGAACTCATGCGTGGCTGTCTTGTTCCTGCTCAGCTTCACCGAGTCCAGGAGCTGCTGTGAATGCACACAAAGGTAACTTCCTTTTTCCCTGGTTTCTCTCCGTTGGTCAGGAGCTCGTCCCTTTTCCATTGATCTACAAGATAACTTCTCTGCTCCTCCTCTCATTCATTTATGACGTCTGAGTCATGCGATCCTTTGGAGTCGATCTTGATATCTGCTGTGAGATGTTAGTCTAGAGAAGATTTCTGCTAGATTGCTTTCCGGTTTTTGCAGAAGTTTTGTCAGAGAGTGAGTGTTTATTCCAGCAACTTGGGTCTTTGGGTTCACTGAGCACTGGGCTGGTAGTGTTCTTTTTCTTCTGTTTGCTGTGTCAACCTAATCTATTCCATTGATCAATCTCCCTCCGATTCTTTAGCCAGGAGCAAATCATTTTCATGATCTTTTTCACTATGTCCGCCAAGATTCTTTGCCCTTTGTTCCACCAGATGAATTCCAGGATCATTTTGGTAGGGCTCTATAAAATAATCCCTTGGTAGTTTAGTTGGGACAGCACTCGTTTCTTTAGGTAAGTATTATCATTTTTTATCACATTGGCTCAACCTATCCATGAGTAATTACTATTCTCCACTGAGTTGTCCACTTCTTTTTGCAGAGTATTTTGTAGTTGAATTCATATGGCTCATGTCTTTTTTTTTTTTTTTTTAATTTAAACCAGGGGTTCCCAAACTTCTTTGGCCTACCGCCCCCTTTCCAGAAAAAAATATTACTTAGCCCCCTGGAAATTAATTTTTTTTAAATTTAATAGCAATTAATAGGAAAGATAAATGCACCTGGGGCCATCACCACCCCCCTGGATCGCTGCAGCACCCACCAGGGAGTGGTGGTGACCACTTTGGGAATCACTCATTTAAACCCTTACCTTCCGTCTTGGAGTCAATACTGTGTATTGGCTCCAAGGCAGAAAAGTGATAAGGGCTAGGCAATGGAGGTGAAGTGACTTGCCCAGGGTCACACAGCTAGGAAGTGTCTGAGGCCAGGTTTGAACCAGGACCTCCCACCTCTAGGCCTGGCTCTCAATCCACTGAGCCAACCAGCTGCCCCCTGCTCCTGCCTTTGCCTGGATAACCCTATACATTTTCAATAGGATTGAGATTGGGTTCCCAGGTCATTGGAGCATATTCCTCTCCATTTTGGGACAAATATCTTAATCTTTGGGGGTCTGCTGGCATGGTTCAAGATGGTACTGCAGGATTCTCTCTCCTTTGGGGCTTTTTTAGAATTCTGGGACAGTTTTGCTGCTCACAGTATAGCAGTCTATAGAGCAGAGTGTTGTTCTCTCAGCAGTGGCAAGACTCGTGGGCCCAGTGGAAGTAAAAAAAAAAAAAACAGACATTTTTGGAGTGAATTTCTGGATCTAGTGGAGATTCCCAGATCTTTTAAGCTTATTTAGGCCTTTTCTGGGATTGGTTTTGGTATATATGAGTGAAAACAATAGATCCCATCAGCCTAAGTAACCTTCTTTTGGTCTTTGTTCCATCTTGCCCATGGCCAGGGGGTCTTTCTTCATAGCAATGGTCAGCAATTGTCTTCATCCCTGGCTTTCCCATTATTCTTCCAACTTCACTTCTTTACTGAGGATGAATTTGCTTGTTTCGCTACATTTATTGGTGCTTGGTCTCATCTTTTCCATCAGACTTTCTTTGTCCCTTCAGGGCCAGGGAGCCGTGAAACACTCTACCTTACCCCAATAGCCACTGCCATCTCTCAAAAGTCACTATGGTGGGCTCGTTAAGAGCCACCATATTGGCTTATTTCCTTAGTGTAAACCCCACAGAATCTAAAACACAAGCAAAGAATGTAGGATTTAAATTAATGTCCAATACTTCGATTATTATTTTATAAAGTTTATTATCTGACAAAATAGAACTACATGACTAAGTTTTTCTATCTGCTCAAAAAGCCCGCTCCGCCAAAACTGCCACAGGAAGGGCAAAAAGACAGAAAGATGGACCTCCACCAAATTATATCCTGTCTAGGTCAGCATGTGATGACAGGAAGTGAGTGGGGTCCTTGGAATAGTAGTTTTTTTTTTTTAAACCCTTGTACTTCAGTGTATTGTCTCATAGGTGGAAGATTGGTAAGGGTGGGCAATGGGGGTCAAGTGACTTGGCCAGGGTCACACAGCTGGGAAGTGGCTGAGGCCGGGTTTGAACCCAGGACCTCCTGTCTCTAGGCTCGGCTCTCCATCCACTGAGCTACCCAGCTGCCCCCTGGAATAGTAGTTTTGCTGGGGACTGTAGTTTTTAGGGTAACAGATTCTAATTACACAATCCCCCCTGAGATCCTTTAGAAGACTAGTCTCCCCAATGGATCTTGTAAACATAACCAACTTATAAATTACAATAATTTGGGAATAAAAGGGAAAGAGAACAAAATCAATGATTCCCCAGAGGGCACAGTCTCCATCCAGCAGTTTGGGACCTCCTGCCCAGGCTCAAGTCCCTCATTTATTTGGAGGCCCAGCGCAGCAGCCACTCTTTGGGGACTGGGGAGGGGCATTGGCACTGTGCTCTCCTGGCATTGCTTTGTAGTTTTATAGTGACTCCTGGGATCCGTGTGGAGTCCTCCAGGAGAATGGCAACCCTGAGAGGGCAGGAGGCCCCCTATTACACCCCTCTATGCCAGGCTTGGACAGCATTGAGGCCTTTCTCTCCCCAGGCTGATTCTCCAGAGACATCCTGGAGAGCAGGGACTGTCTTCTGCCTCTGGCATGGAGCCTGGCATACAGGAGGTACTGCCTATGGGTTCATGGACTGCCTGATTATAGACAGAAAGCCTCTGCCCCTTCCCCACTGGATGGGCCCAGGAAAAGAATCCCTGGGGTTTATCTGATGGGCAAGAGGCTGGCACACCTGTAGCTTCTCCCCTAGCTTGGGTCTGGGAGGGCTGAGCTGACCTCGAATACAGCCAACTCGGCCGCTCTGGCCGGATTCCGGAGCAAAGTAAAATCGTCGTCGGTCCACGGTCCTGCGGCTGGCACCTACCGCTTACCGAGCCTAAGTCCGGGCCCCTCTCCAGCCGCACTCACAAGCACCAAAGCCCAAGAGGGCGCCCAGAAAGACGGCAGCCGCAGGCTTCCCCCGGAAGGGTCCTCCGCAGAGCAAAAAGGGGAGGCAGGCCTGAGCTCTCCACGCCTGGACCAGTACGGACAGCCAAGCGCCAGTGCGCATAAGGTGGCAGACTCGAAGGGGTGCAAAGGGAAGCCTTGGGGGCGCTCCCAGCTAGCCGGGCTCTCAGCAGGGCCTTGGCTTACTCGCCTGCTTCCTGTTTGCACCTCCCACATCCTGAAGCTCCCTTTCCAGGGGAGGCCCCCCCGGGCTGTGCAGAGGGAGAGCCCCTCCCTTGCTGCTCCCCGACCTCCCGACCTGTCAAGAAACCAGCACCCCAGAGCCCATGAGGTCTCCTTCGGGCTGGCAGACTTGGCCAAGGACTTGGTCCATGTTCCGGGTTGGAAGGGAACCGTTCAGGTTCCAGTCTTAGAGGCCCGACATCTTCCTCTGGGAAGGGAAGGGCAGATGCCAAGGCGGCCTTGGTCACTCTTTGCCAGACGGTGCGTCCTGGTCAGGGTCCCGGGGCACGGGGCCAGGGGCTCCTCAAGGAGGGCGACGCCACCTTCGCACGCTCCGAGCGGGCTACTGAGGCATCGGGGCACGCGGACCTTTCCACGGAGAGCCCAGACAGGCCTGGCCGGACCTTCAGTCATCGCCACCCTCGAACCAAGGAGATGAAGAACACTTTTCCGAGCAAAATCTAGCCCGGTTCTATTTTTAAATGTGATTTTTACAGTCCTCGTCCAACCAAGCTGTTTGGGTGACGTTATGGAATCTCAAGTTCTAAGAACTCCAGGCAATGAGGAAATTGCTTTAAGATTTGAGAGAAAGCCGCCAACCGGCCCAGAACGGAAACGGGCCCGGCCGCTGGAGGCACCTTCATCTCTAGGGGCTCCCGCAGGAGAAGCCAATCGCGGAGCCCATCAGGCTCCCGAAGGGGCCGTCCGTCCACCTTCCGGCGCCATCCCCCATCCAAAGAAGCCTGCTTTCGGGAATCTCTAGCCTGTCCAGAGCCCCAGAATAGGCATGTGGCCACGTCCTGGCCACGGGGGCGAATATGGGCCAAGCGTGGCCCACGGATACAGCAGGTGCTATTGAAGAAAAAAGCCCGTAGAGCGGGCAGCGGGGAGAAATGGGGCTCCAAGCACATCCGCCAGGTGCAGCGTTTCCAGAGGATCTTCTGAAGCCGCAGGACATTTGCTGTTCCCGAGTCATTCCAGCCATGGATCTGAAAGAGAGCTGAGGGGGACAGAGGACCACCAGCTCAGCCTATGGTCCACTGTCGTGTGGCGGGTCATGCTTGGGGAAAAGAAGGAAATGGCGGTTCGGTGGTCCTCGACCCAGTTAGACACGTCTGAAAGATGGCTCAGTTCTGGGCAAGACACTCTGGGGCGGGTTCAGAGGAGCTACCAGCATGGAGAAAAGACTCCGTTTATGCTAGATGGAAATCGGCTGAACCAAGTGGGACTGCTTCACCCAGAGGAGACGGCGGGGAAAGAGCGAGGGACAGACGTCTGACATAAAGTATTGGAAGGGCCGCCGCCAGGAGAGGTGGTCAGCCTGCTCCTGCGTGGCCCCAGGGGGCAGAACAGGGAGAAATGGAGGCAACCTTAGACCCGACAGAACACTTTCCTGGCACTCAGAGCCTCCCCCGCATGGAATGGGCTCCCTTCTGCAGGGGGTCGTTCCCCAAGCTCTCCAGAAGCCTGTTATTGGAAACTTTGGGGTCCTTGAACTACACTTCCCATAAGCCCACTGGCTTCCTGTCATTACGTGATGACGTAGGCAGGAGGATAAAACTGAGTGGCTGGCTTCTACTTCCTCTTTTGCTCCTGCTCCAGCACAGTGGCGGCAGGTAATGGCGGGCCTTTTAAAGTGACTAAGCCAGAACGGCACGTGGCTTCCTTGTCTATTGGCTACTAATAAATCTTGAAAAACCCATCGCCTTTTTAAAGTTATTCTTTTTTATTTTAACTTCCTTTTTTACAGGCCTGGCATAGCAAAGGCTTCTTTCTAGGCACAGGTTAGACCGTTGGCCAGTTCTGAAGTTCCGGGATGCGGCTGCAGGGGTTCACCTGGAAGAAAAAGCAGTCGAGGCTCTTCTCCTGTCTCTGCCCGACAAGCCTATGAAAGGAAATACTGGAGTACGGAACAGTGCGATTGCAAACGCCCAAGCCCGCGTTCCCTCTGAAAGCGCCGTCCATCGAGCACTCAGGCCTGCTGTCAAGGGAGAAACCAGGGAAGGTGCCTTAAACAGTAGATGTGGGTCCAGGGGGGTGTGTGGGAGACAGGAATGACAGGAAGGGGCCCAACAAGGAGGGAGACTGGTTGTAACGCTGTTGGCATCAACAAGACAGAGCCTGTGGAAGCTGAGAAGGAAAGGCAAGAGTTTAACAACACATTTGAGTCAGGGACTAACTGAGGCAGAGGATGGGAATAGGGTTTTCTACACTTATAAGCTAAGGGCAAACCACAGGGGCAGGGAAAGGACTTGGCTACACTCTCCCGTGATCTAAGCATTCGGGGCCCAAAGAAAGCTGCACTGGAGTCACAGGGGAAAGTGCCTCCCAACCCGGGTGCAGCCACGTTTGGACAGCTTAGCCGAGGACCTGAGGGCGGCTAATCCAGGGATGGTTCAGCTCCACCAGAACAGGCGATCCAGGTAGCCAGGCAGTGCTGTCCACCGGATCACAAACGTCCTCTGCTGTAAGCCTTCAGCACCCTCCGGATCCCAGGGAATCGGGGTGCGACTCCCCTAGCTCTGAGGGTCAGCCTTCCCCTGTGTAAATAGAATTAGCTCGAGCCCATTAATAGTCAAAAATCCACTCAACCCAGGCGTGCTAATGATGTCACTCTCAGCTCCCTTAGTGGGGAGGGGAGACGAGTTACCCCCATGTGACAATAAGTAACAAATCAAGAACAAGGGACGGCCCTTTGGGCAGTCCAAATCAATGTAGAGACGGCCATTTGTCCATTTGAATTAGAGGTGGACCACAGGAAGTGATGAAAGACACTATCTCTTTAAGTAAGTTAGTGAACTTCCTGTGGGGGCAGTTGCCTTCTCGAACTGGGAGCAGAAGCATCTCCTGAGACCACAGACAGATTACGCTCTATATTGTCACGTGGGTAAGTTAGGCTGACTTCCTTGGCCTGCTGGGCCAATTCTAAACTCTGCCTATCTGGCTGTTGGGCCTTGTGGCTTACAGCTTCATTTATTAAGTTTTTTGTAACCTTCCTCTCTCTCCGTCCAGGCCAAAGGCCTGGACTAGCCTCTCCCTTTCTCTTTATTCCTACTTTTTACCTACCAGATTGTAAATAAACTCCTCAACCCGATGCTGACTTGGGTCTGATTTAATTACGGAATCAACCTGAATTGTTGATTCCTGGCGGCCACATATTTTAATATATATCTATAATACCTAAAAATTTTCCTTCTTACACCCCCGCATTCCATTCAGAACGTCCATGACCTCCAGCTAAGGCTTTTCCTAGCCTGCTTACACACCTACTCTTAAACTTGTGCCTATTACGCTGGACACAAAGGCCCATGAAGAGCCCCCAGCCTGGGGAGGGGCGGAGGGTTGGGTGGGCTTTTGAGCTCCCCCGAGCTATCCTGGGCGCGTGGCCAGTCACATCCCTGACGTGCGGGCGAATGTGACTGCAGTCCCGGTTCCAGGGGAAGCTCTGCGGAGGAGCTGGCCGCCTCCGCCAGGCACATAATGAAAGAGATTTTTCTTTCTTTGTCCTCTGCCCATCATGGGTGGGGGTGGGGAAGCCAAAGCCCAAGCGGAGGTGCCTGCGTGACGGGCCCGGCAGCGCTCGGCTCCTCGCAGGAATCACAAAATGACCATCTACGGGCCCAAAATGGCCAGGAAGCGGCATCTTTGCCTCCCGACCTGTGAAAACAAAATGGAAATGGGGGTCGAGGGGAGGCTGGGTCAAAGGACTGGACCTTTCATCAGGGCCGCCTCAGTGTGACTCATTTGCAAATCTCTGCTGGACTCGTGGGGACACCAGAGGGAGGAATCCTGGGACCGTCTCGGAAGGCAAATGGGCTGCTGGGCAGATCATCTGGGGCCAGCCGGCTGCCACGAGAAAGCAGGGCCCCCACCCAGGGGAGTCGGACCCGCCCAGCCCCTCGGGGAACAAGAGCACACACTCACTGCACCCCGAGTTCCACAGAAAAGGTTTTATTTCTTGGAAGTCTGAGGAAGCAAAATACAGAACCCGGAGCTGCCAGGGCCACGGAAGGAGGCATTTCGGGGTCGTTTCAGTCTGTTTTTCATTTTTTAAGCTGATGACTGCTGGGGATTCTAAGGGAAAGATGCTTCCGTCCTTTGGGCCCGATGCCTGGCAGTGGCCCAGCAGCCGCTTCCCCGGGAGGTCCAGGCCCTCCTTCTACCCCACTGGGCTCCGTCACTGCCGCCGCGAGGGAGGCCTTCATTTGAGCCAGATCCACTTGTCACCCACGTCGGCATTATAGCCCGGCTTATATTTCTGCCCCCTCATCTGCAAAGGAAAAACAAGCGTCAGTGCTAAGAGCCAGTTAGCCAAAGGACAGAACCGCCGTGTGGCCCAGCTTCCGGCGCCACGCCGCGACCTCCATGGCAGAGAGGCAGGAAGCTGCTTTCCGCGGAGGCACACGGCACCCCCTAAAGCCCACGCAGGCCCCGGGGAATGACGGGGGTACGAAGGCTGTCAATCCGGCCCAGTCATTCGACGTTTTAGGCGGAGCTCCAGAAATCCTGCCAACAGGATCCGTCCCTGAGAAGTCAGCATGAGAGAAGAGTCCCACCGACATTCCCTTCTGTGACCCCCAGAAACAGTGAATGGCCATCCAGGACGGAGCGGAGGCCCCAAGTGGCCAAGAAAGCGTTCCTGGATCCCAGAGAACCCGGGAGAGCCGGGGGGCTCGGCTGCGGCGCTTACACCTTCCCTTCGCTCCAAAAGAAGGCTCGTTGGGGGGCCGCAGGGGGTTCTCTGGAAGGTGCCAATCCCCCAATAAGAGAGAAGCCCAGGCAGCCCTGCAGTGCGCGGGGGGAGAGCGCAAGCCTGCCAGCTCCTGAGGAGTTGGGCTGCCCCCCTTCACTCAGGCTAGGGAGGGCCCTCGTTTGGTTTGGGGGAGCACGACGGGCCTTCCCTTTCAGTGGCGCGTGTACCGGGTCTCCGGCTGGACTTGAGCCGCTCCTCCGGGGACGGGGAGGTCTGCCGGGCGGCGGGCCGGGCCCCACGAGGCGCACCAATACCCGAGACGAGCCCGTGGCTCCATCTCCGTTTTGTTCCGTCTCTTGTCTCCAGAAGGAAGCAGCAGTTAGGAAGTGCCGCGAGGGAATGCCCAGAACTGGCCCTTCCCAGCCGCGGCGAGGGGAGGCCCCTCAGGCTGAGGCTTCTGCAGACACCCCCTAGCCCGGGGCCCGCAGAGGGGGGACGTTGGGGCCTTCTGGTCTGGCGAGCACAAAGCGCTTCTTGACCTCACAGAATTCCGATTACAACTTCCATCTCCCGGCCCTCCGCGGCTGCTGACGGAAGCGAGAAACTCATCCATAATTCAGGACGTTTCATGTTCCCTTTCCCGATCTAAAAGGCATAAATGATCTCGAGTGAAGAGCAATTTAGCGGCACCTGCGTGTGGCATGTCGAAGAGAAACCATTTCAGACGGAAGAATGGAGGCTCCCCCCACACCGCAGACGGCAAGGCGCCCCCTCGAGGCTTCCTCTGCACTTCCCGAGCCCCCCCCAAAGTGCCTCCTCTGGACCCCGCCACGGCAGCCCGGCAGCATCACGAGCGCCTCTCTGGCCGGCTGTGGGGAGCCCCCCACGCGCTGACCGTGCCCAGGCCGCTGTCCTCGGGCTGACGTGCCCTTCCTGCGGATCTGCAGCGCCGGCGAGCAGGAGGAATCCCCGGAAGCCCGACGCCGTCTCCAGAGGAAAGGCTGCCCGCCTTCCACGCCCGGGAGGTCCCCGAGAGTCGCCCAAGGAAGCCTTTTCGAGGTGGGTGACCCACCTCGGGGGCGCCGCTGGCAGTTTCTGGCTCTCGGCTACTCCGAGGCGAGCCCAGGTGGTCCGAGGCCGCGCGGAGGAGAGGATCCGGTCCTGCATTCCCGGGCATCGCGTCCATCCTCCGCTTCCTCTCTGGACAAGCCCTGCAGGGGGCGGAAGCTGGGCTCACGAAGGGGAGGAACTAGGGCAGAGCTCACAGCCAAAGGGTCAAAGGGCCGATGGGGGAGGAGGGGGAGGGAGAGCTCCGAAGGGGCCGGAGACCCCCAACAGTCTGCGCACGGCCCGCCCTGAGCTCCCCCCCAGCCTCGCGGCCACACGGCGGACTGGAGTTCCTGCTGCCACATCACGTCACGTCACGTCACGTCACATCACGTCACGTCACGGGCTCGTGCTGGACAGGCACGACTCCGTCTTGTGAGCACGAGCTCGCGGCCCCCGACAGGACACGGCCGGGGTGCGGCTGCCTGACCCCCTTGGTGTCGTCAAGAGACACCCTCACGAGGGCCTGAAGGCGACGGTCAGCGGGCGCTTCTGCCTCCCCGGCTGCTCCGCTTTGCTAGTTCAGGGCCGTCTGGGGCCGTTTCTCGTTTTTGGAGCCGCCTGACATTCGAAGGATCCGGCCTTTGGTTAAATCACAATTTAAATCGGATCACTGAGGCCCACTGACTGCTTGTCTCCCACGGGTGGCTTTTCCTCCGGGCTAGGCCACGCCGGGCCACCGACGGAGGTGAGCCAAAGGACCCCAAGTGTGCTCCGAGCCGGCCGGGCCCTGCCGCCCCCCATGAGCCTGACTAAAGGCTTTTCCTTAAAGGTATCGTTTACGACTTCACAAAACCCCGGCGGCCAAGCGTGTCTCCTAGCTTTGACAGAGAAGGGGGGCAGGAGGGCGCCTCAGAGGACGGGGAGAAGCCGCGAGGAGCGCCCCACAGCGCAGCCTTCCATTCCCAGCGGCAGGAGAGCGCCCCGGGGGGCTCTGGGGGCGGGGAAGGCAGGGAGAAGCGGGCCGTGGCCAGGCCTCACCCCATGGCTGCACATTCAGGCAGGCGCGGCTGGCGCGTCCCGTGTCTGCTACGTGAGGGCGGAGGAGCCTCCCTCTCCGAGGAATCTCCTGGGTAAAAGGAACCAAATGGGGCAAGAACGAGGGCAGCTTTTTCTGCCCTCGAATGGAGCTGAAAAGCAGTCAGGCTGGGCCACGGGGCTCCGTGACTCGTCAGCATCTTTTTAATGTTTCCCCGTCCCTTCCCTCTTAGAATCCCTACTGCGTGCTGGTTCCAGGCCAGGAAGCGTCCGAGGTACTTTGAACCCGGGCCCGGCTCCCTACCCAGCCAGCTGCCCGCCCCACTACAACAACAGCCACCTTGACTATTTCTTTGAGCGGGGCGAGATGACTCCTCCCGAGTCCAGGTCCGGCACTCTCTCCACATACAGTAGGCGCCTAATGAGTGCTTGTTCCCTTCCCTGTCCTGTCGGCTCTGGCGGCACGCGGTGTTTATTGGAAGGCCGCGCAGCTCGGGGAGCGGCTGTCTGTCTGAATGCAGCCTTCAAGAGCAAGAAACACCAAGAAAACACTCCCAATTCCCTGGACTTTTCTTTGCCAGATGGAGCAGAGTCCTTTTTGGTTTTAGCTTTTAATTCAAAGGAATGGTTTTGGGGGCAGTTGGGTAGCTCAGTGGATGGAGAGTCAGGCCTAGAGACGGGAGGTCCTGGGTTCCAATCCGGCCTCAGGCACTTCCCAGCTGTGTGACCCTGGGCAAGTCACTTGACCCCCATGGCCCACCCTGACCGCTCTTCCACCAATGAGAGCCAATGCACAGTCCTGACTCCAAGACAGAAGGCGAGGGTTATTTAAACAAAACAAAAGAGTCACAGCACCCACCACCCTATCAGTCAGCAGCCATTACCACTGTGGCAATGAGACGATGAGGACTTCCGGAGCTGCCAATGATGGCCAGTATTTTCAGCAATAAAGTATTTCTAAATTGAGGTGGGCAACTGTTTTGTAGACGGGCCACTACTGCACGCTTCATAGACCACAGCATAGTGCAAATATAAATGTTCTTTAAACCCTTCCCTTCTGCCTTAGAATCAATACTCTATATTGGCTCCAAGGCAGAAGAGAAGAGTAGTAAGGGCTAGGCAAGAGGGGTGAGTGACCTGCCCAGGGTCACACGGCTAGGACGTGTCTAAGGCCACATCTGAATCCAGGACCTCCCGTCTCTGGGCCTGGCTCTCCATCCATCGAGCCACCCAGCTGCCCCCTTGGAAATATAATTTTTAAATTTCCTGGGAAACCAAATAATCCTCGTGCCTCACTTCATTGTCACCGTGGCACGGAGCCGAATCAGAATGCCTCTGGGCTAATTTGAGCAGAGAGAGCTCCTGGCCCGAGGCAGGCTGGCCCCAGGGTAAGCCCTGAGAAGAGGCAAAGATGAGGGAACCCAGAGTGGAGGCAACAGAAGGAAGGCTACTTCGGGCGCATGTGACTGGGAAGAGGCCGAATGGGTCTGGAAAGGTGGGCTGGAGGCTCACAGGGCCTCACTGGGGCAGCAAGAAGGCCTCAGGCAGCATCCCTGGGCCCTGAGCCGCTCCCCTATTATATGTCTATAAATACCTAAATTTTCCTTCTTACACCTCACTAGGCTCTGGGGCAGGGAAGGGGGCACAGCTTGCCCGGCTCCCTTCTCGTCTCTTCTCCCAGGCTCGCCTCAGCAGCTACAGAGGTTGTTCTCATGGAGGTTCGGCGGCCATCCATCTCCGGTTGGCAATGCCTGGTTTCGGCAATGGCCCGTTTCTGGATAGCCAGGAAGGGCAGGATTCCAGGGTCTTGGGATTAGGCACCTTCCTCACGTGCAGACAGACACGTGGGGAACTGAACGGCTCCATGAACAAGAGAGCAGCCGCCGGCCCCAAGTCTATGAAAAGCGCTGGGGATGCGAAGAAGGGGGGAGCTGGAGTGCCCCCACGCGCCCGATCCAACCCACCCAAGAGAAGGGCCCCATTAGGTCAGCTGGCAGGAAGGCCTGAGGGGCTGCAAGGCATACCGGCGGCGAGGGCACGTCCCAGGGGTGCCCCCACTTACTGGGGATTCTCCACGCCTGGGGAGCCTGCAGTGGGGACTGTTTACACTTGGGGCAGTCATGCCGCTTACTCGCTTCTCTCCCAACCTGTATTGCCTCTAATGGCCTCCCTAACTTCACGTGGCTCAAGGAAGCAGGAGGAGGTTTGAACGGGCACTTGGGGGAACGAGAGATCTCTCCCATCTTTAAGTTTCTGCTTAAATGCTCCCAGAATGCCCCTGGTCTCGCAAGCTTCCCTAAACTTCTTTTCCCGCCTGTTTCTCAAGGCTTTGTGAAACATGACACTCAGGCTAGCATCAGATACTGCAAACAAAGGCAGGCTCGAAAGCACTGCGATCCTGCTCCCCTCGTCAAGGAGATCGAACCTTCGCTAGCTGGAGGCTTCTAGTTTTGAGTGGGGAAACGCCTTATTTAGTGACATCTCAAGACATTCTAGTTGTCTGACCAGACAAGTTAGTTCATCCCTCGGGGCCCCAGGCAACTCTCTAGGCCAGTGATGGGCAAACTTTTTGAAGAGGGGCCAAAGGAAAGGAAATGCTCCTCTGTCAGTCTGTTTCTGAGGCAGCTCTTTCCAAGTTTCATTGCACAATTCCTCCTCGTTGTATTTGTCCGATTAGAAAGAATGTCCCATGGGTAGAACTGCTGCCTCCCCTCGGAAAATGTGAGCTCCTTGAGAGAAGCTGCTGTTTACCTCATCGCAGTGCCCAGCACAGAGCAGGCAGCTACCCTGAGCCTTTCTGGGCAATCCACTTCCCCCAAATTTCGGACACTAAAAAAGCCAACCTTCTCCTAGCCTTAAAATTGGATTCCCTTGAGGAGATTTTAAAATAATTTGGCATAAAACCAAGTCAACCTGAGAGCCCTTTTCCCGCATCAACATTAAACGGCTAAAATCATTTTCTCACCGCACAGACACGTCAGACCTCGCTCTGAATTTAGCCTTTCTTTGATGTCCTACTCAGTGACAGAAATGACAGCGGGTTGAAAACACTCCGATGGGCAGGTACAACCTGGTCCGCTGGTCCCACCCTGACATGTGTTCAAAAGGCGGCCAAGAGCATCTCGTTTTCCCCAGTCATTCCAAGGCATTCAGGCCATCTCAATGCAGCCGGTTCCTTAGACGGCTGGGTGCAAAAGCTACAGGCCGGAGGGTCAGGAAAGCCCAAGTGAATGAGAAAAGAAACAGAGAAATAGCCCGGCTCGCTAGCCTTGGCTTTTCATCCCAAATGTTTGCTTCTTAGCCAGGTTTAGCCATTTAGGATGTGCTTTGTCTAAGGCAAAGAGAAAAGGCTTAAGATGTGAAGATTTAATAGCCCATTTCTGTTCCTGAGCCTTCCTCGGAGCCCGCAGAGGGAGGAACAATAAGCCCAACTTCAGCTCTTTCCCATCCGGGTCTCTTCGAACTTAGAAAACGTGAACATCATCTCACTTACTTCACCCACCACTAAAAGGAACAGAATCTTGAAAAGGAAAATCTGTATTTTAATGGACATTAAAAGCGAGTTACCCCCTTATTCCTTCTTCGGGGCGGTCAAACAAAGAACCTCTGGGGCTTGTTTTTCACCCAGCCTGAGAGCACTCTTGCTACTTGCATCATTTTTTTCCTGATTCTCGGGAAGTGATTTTCTTGTTGATTCCAAGTCTGACTGTCTCTATTAAGATGCTTTTTGTAAAGCCAAGAACAGACAGTACTATGTATTAAAGCTGTCAAACAGCTCCATTAAAAAAATGGGAAGGGAGACCTTGATACTGGAAATGAAAACAACTTGAGATAGTAAAGAAATAAAAATAGCAGGGGAGAGCAAACAGAAGATGCTGTTACCATAGCAACCGTCTTGGACACAATCAGCCACATGAAGGGAGCACTACATCTTAATCGCATTTTGCCTCCTTGTATCTGGAGAAGACAGACTCTCTAAAGTGGAAACCAATTTACAGTTTAATTATCTGCCTTCCAGGAAGGCCGGCACGACCATAAAAGTGACCACAGCCGTCTTGTGAAAAGGGACTTTCAAAGGGCACTAACTTGACACACACGCCGAGCTTTGACATGAAAGCTCGCGGCTGAGCCCGGGTTACGGGAGACGGGCCAAGTGGACAGACTGGGCAGCTGGATGGGGAAAGGTCCTCCTGCTCGGCCTCCGGGCATTGAGTCCCGGCGAAGCGTTCACCCCAGTGATTGCCTCACAGTGTCTTCGGGCTGAATCCACCCCTTGGCCGCCGAGCAGGCATCCGAAAGCCCATAGGATGACTCCCGACAGACTGAGAAGATGGAACGAGAACACGAACACGGCACAGAGTCAAGAACGTCCTCGGTTCAAAGGAAACTGAAGAGCTTGTCTAAGCGTCGGCTCCAAGCGCAGGCTGTGTCGAAAGCACAGAAGTGGGGAAAAGGGAACACGTCAGGGCTCGAGCTCAGGCTCGCACGGGCTTCCGGTGTCCGTCCTTCCCATGAGGGAGCGTTCTAGGCACCGAGAGTGCAGGGACAAAACTGAGGAGTCCCCGCTCTCAGGAATCGGGGAGAAACGCCGCTTGTGCCCGGGGTCAGGGGAAGGGGTCACTGTTACCAATGGCTTCGAGGTGTAAGAGGGGCCTCCAGCTGAGCCCAGAAGGCAGGCAGGGGCTCCAGAGTCGGAGATGAGACAAGAAAAGGGGTTTGGGACAAGAGGAACAAGCAAGAAGGCTGCCTGGGACGAGCTGTGCGGGCACGAAGCTTGGAAGGGCAGGCTAGCCAGGTCATGAAGGCCTGTGGCCCCCCCCCTTCTCTCTCTGTTCCAGAAGGTCTTCAGGGTTAAGTGTTTGCCTGGTCGGGTGGGCTCCAGGAACATTCTCTCATTGGGCTTTTAGGACTCAAGCACCTGGCATAGCGTCTTGCACACAGCAGGCACTCTGTAAATGCTTGCTGCACTGGATCCATGGTGCCCAGTAATCAGCCAGGCTAATTCCATCTCTATGCAGACGACTCATAGGGCTACATCTCTGGCCTCAGGCCCTCCCAGTCCTACTTCCATCTCCTACTGCCCGGCGGACATCTGGGAGATGTCCTGGAGAGGGGTCTCCACCCTTGTGGTCAGTCTCCCGGGTCTGGCCTCCTCCCTTTCCCTTAGGCCGCAGCTCTACCCAACTCCCTGCTCACACAAGTACCAAGTGAGTTCAAACACCCCTTCATGACCGCTGGCCTAGATCATGGCGGCAGCCTCCAACGGATCTCGGTCTCAAGTGGTCTCACCATTCCAGGCCCTTTTCCTTAAGGAAAGATCTAACCTCGCTGCTCCCTTCCTCAACCAAGTCCAGGCCCTTCATGGTACCTCTCACATAACACACAAGCTCTTCTGTTTAGCCTTTCAAGTCCTTCCCAACCTGGTTCCACCCGACACTGCTCATTCCAGCCAAGCTGGCCACCACACTCCATCTCCCATCTCTTCCCCTTTGTAGTTGATGTTCAAGGCCTACCTGAATTTATTCTGTATGCACCAGCCCCATTTCCTTCCTTGTCTTTTGTCTCCCCAGGCCACGGCCCAGAGGAGAGATGAGCAAACGCTCTTGGCTGATTCTATTACAGATACAGCTGACCGAGGTTTTAGATCACGCTAATCTTTCTCTCGTACAAAGTGGAAACCCACAGGCTACAGAAGAGAACCATTCAAAGGGATTCTGAGTGTGTTCAGGGCCCAGACATCAAATGATAGACTTCCATGGTTTTAGACAACTTGAAAGGAAGCCTCAGAGATTCCCTGAACACTGGTGCTTGCCCACGGCCCTGCGCTGTTCAACATTTTTAATAAAATCCGCACTCGGCAGGCTGATCAACCCCAAATGAGGCAAGTACGGCTGGCAAGAGTTTAGGCGAGCCTGGGCCACCTGAGGAGGGAGACGGCGTCCTGGTCATTCCACCTTTGTTCCGGATGTCACGTTGAGGAAGGATCAATCAGGCCCTCAGTTTGGTGTTCCCATTCCTGCGCCATCAGCCGTAGCTCAACTTTTCTAGATCCAACCAAGCCAAAAAGTGCTTCTGCTGCTCCTGGGGGCTTTATGCCTATCATCTCCCAGAAGGCCTCATTTCCTTCAAAGCAGGGCAGGGCAGGAACGTTTCTTTGCCCCCAAGGTCAGAGTGTGGCCCCCACCACAGACTTGGGTGAATGCCTTCTGATTTACAGTGACAGTAGTAAGCTAAAGAGCCTTGAAAGGAAGGCAGTGAGGATGGAGGCTCTCCTGTTCCTACCACAGCAGGACTGAAGGACAGACTAAGAGATTCTTTAGGCTCAGTCACAGGGAAGAAGCAATAAGGAAGCCAAAGCCTGACTGGCCCCATCTTAGCTCTTCATCAACACATCAAAAGGCTGGATGACCACAGATCATGTGGGAAGGGTCTAGAGGGACTGTGGCTAAGCACTGAGAGTCAGATGACGCAGCCTCCCAAGGGCCCTCCGAGCCTGAGACTCCCGAGCCTCCATGTTTAAGAAGAAGATCAGAATCGGGTCTTTACTTCTGTGTTCTGAGTATTCCTCCCAGCCATACGGGGGAGGCAGTACAAGGGGGATGACCCCAAGGCTCACTCCACTAGTGAATGTCAGACTGGACTGAACTCAGGTTCCCTGGGTCCAGGCTGGTGTTCTTTCATGTTGCCTTGTGGGAAAAGTCAAGAGAAGAAAATGGGTTTGAAGGTGAAGATGAGTTGGTTTTGGAGCATGTAAAGTTCAAGGTACAGACAGGACACCAGGTGGAAATATTCAGCAGTTAAAAGGCAGCACAGGAAGATCACAAAGACACAGGAGGCATTGCCTAGATAGCATTGCCAATAAATAAACAAACAAACAAACAAACAAACAAGTAAGTAAGTAAGCAAGTAAATAAATAAATAAATAAAAGAGATAAATAAATAAAATAAATAAATAAATAAATAAAAGAGAGGCTCCTGGGCAGAACCTTAGAGGTTCCAGCACTTAGCAGAGGGCCTAGCACAGAGGAAGTGCTTGAAGAAGGCTTGTTATACTGGAAAAACCTACCCAAAGTGATGCTGAGTGAAATAAGCAGAACTGGAAGAAAGCTGTACACGGTAACAGCAATACTGGGCGATGATTATCTGTGAAAGACTCGGCTACTCTCAGCAACGCACCGATATGGGACGACTGAAAGACTTGGGATGGGGAATGCAATCCACCTCCAAGGAAAGAACCGCTGGAGTCGGGATGCACATCAAAGCTGATGGTTTTTCACTTTGGCTTATTCGTGTTTTAATTTTGTGGTTTTGGTTTGAAGAGTATTCTCTTGCAACAATGACCAACATGGAAATATGTTTTGCATGATAATATGTGTTTAACTCCGATCAAACTGCTCACCGGCTCTGGGGGGGGTAGGAATGGAGGGAGGGAAACAATTTGGATCTTATAACTTTTGAAAATATATATGGAAAATCATTATTACATGTAGTTGTGAAAATAAAGTATCTTTTAAAAAATGTAAATTCTTAGAAGAAAAGCAATTAATGCCAAGAAGTTATTATAAAATCAATAACTTAGGTATAGATTTAATTTTTAAATTTAATAAGTATTTGATTTAAATATTTTTTTAAAGCTTGTTATATTAGTTGATTCCTCAGATACAATTTGTTTAGCTGGCCCCAAAGCAAACAAATATTATTTATCATTTAACAACCTCAGCTGCCTCCAGAGAGGGAATTAAGAAAACTTATTCCTTATTTCCTCTCAGTTAGATCAGCTGAGAAGCAAAGCTCCTTGGATCAAACAGCCTGAGGTAGCCAAAACTCCATTCCTACTGTCTCTGTTCACAACTGGTCTGGCCCCAGAGCTCTCAGGGCTCCATACAGGGTCTCATCTCCCTTGCTCCTATCCTCTCTTAAGGGAGTGAGGATAATAGCAGCTTTCTTGGCTGCCAGAACCTATGGCTGACTCACCCTCAACTTCTAAAACAGACAACGACAGAAATTTCAGCTTGGACCTTTTCTTCTCACAACTTGCTCTTTACTCCCATTTTTTACTTCGTGTACTTACGGAGGTGAACGTCCTGTCCCTGGAATCCTCTGGGTCCACAACTTCCTAATACTGGCCTTGCAGCTAATGACAAATGTTTCTCATCTTTTGCTCTTTGCCAAGACTCCATTCCTTGCCTTAGGGGATAGGAAGGCTTTTTTATCACTGGGCTTAAGTTCCCCAGAACTCTCAGAACTTCTATTTAGAACTAGAAGAACTACATAGTGTTATATTCCATAATGTGGGAAGAGATAGATGCCACCTTGACTGACAGGGATGGCAGTTGAGAGACTCAGAATGTTCCCAGGTGCTGTGAGTGCTGTGAGCCAGGGGCCAACGTTGGTTGGCCTCACCCTATAAATACCCCTCACAGCCACTTTGAGGGAGGTCTCTGGACTGAGAAGTCTCTGAGCTCTGAAGTCTCTGGACTCAGAGACTAAGAACTGGAGATCACAGATCTCTGCCAACCTCTGTGATTCAATCTGGGCAGTGGGTGGCTGGAAGGGTGGTTTAAGGGTTGCCGGGTAGTTTAAGAAGAAGAGGGTAGGAATAAACTTGAATCTATTTCCTGATAGACTGTGAGAGCTAATGAATCACCAACACTGGTGATAAAAGAGCTGAGAGAATAAAGACCATGAATACATCTGCAGCAGTAGCCTCCCTATTCTCTGGCTTGTCTGTTGCCAGGTCTGGCCAGAGGTAGAGGAGAGGTGAAATATCCAGCTTCCACCTGATCAATAGCCTCCAGTCCTGATTGTTATTTAGTCTATAGATAATAGATCAATAGGTTTCCAATCCCCAATCCTTGACCTTGTTATCCTTTCCCTACTTATAGATAAAGAGTGTTCAACAACAAGTACCTTCCTGAGTGCTCTTTATATCACGGCCCTGGGAAAGGGAGTCAAACACAGTCAGATCCTAAACATCATCCAAGGCAAATCAATAGCCCAATACTAATTTATCCAACCCCAGGTTGGACCTGAAAGGTTACCCATCTATCTAACCTCTCAAGGATCCTTACTTGGGCAGCTGTTAGAGGAAGGAAATAACCTGCAGCAGCAGTCAGGGTAATAGGAGTAGGTGTTCCTCCAACCAACTGCAGCTGAGGAGATCATAGATATATACATATCATCACTATCACCATATCTCTATATCTCCCTTGTACCCCATATTCCTATAACGACAGGAAATAGAGCCTTGGGTAGTACTCAGAAAGAAGAAAAAAAGGGGAAAAACCCATACACATGTATGTATCTATTATATATGGGTATATATATTACATATGTTTGTGCTATATGTATATGTACACATTTGTATGTGTTTATGCACATACATAGCTTAATTAGGTATTAAACCTGTACTGGTTTTCTGTCTCTCAAGGTGTGTGTGTGTGTGTGTGTGTGTGTGTGTGTGTGTGTGTGTGTGTGTGTGTGTGTATTTTCTCTCCAGGGTTTAGGTATTAAAACTGTAATAGCTTTATATCTCTATCTATAGCCAAAGCTGTATAGCTGTCTCTAGAGTGAAAAAGAGACAGAGACAAAGCAGAAAAAGAAAACTCTAGACCTATGACTCATGAAATAGAGCTTCAAAAGTTTTAAATTCGATATTACCAAACAGGATAAACAACATATCAGGAAGATGGCACACTCTGACAAGGTAGGCAGAGCTGCTTTAACCTAAGGAAGACTATAAATATGAACCATGCCGATTACACAAATAACATGATTATATCAATAAATGCTAAAAAAACTTCCAATAAAATCCAATACTTATACGCTATTACTAGAAAGAATAGGAATAAACTAGAGCTTTCCTTTCTAAATAACACCCAACTCAAATGAGAAAAAATAAAACATTTTAAATAATGGAGAAAAGTTAGAGGCAATTCTAATAAGGCCAGGGAAAAGCAAGGATGCCAATATTACCATAATTATTTACCACTACGATAGTGATAAAAAGTAATCTATAGCAATAAGACAAGAAAGAGAAATTGAGGGAATAAGCATGGTCAGAGAAGAAACAAATGAATGCTTTTTGCAAACATTGGGATGATAAGGTTGCAAAATATATCCACACCAAAAAAAAACCAAAAAACACTAAAATAGCTGCATATTATCAATAAAACATAGCAAGAAGAGACAGAAAGACAAATTCTGTTTTTAAAAAATTCAGACTATAAAATATTTGTGAATTTATCTACTAAGACACAACCAGGAGCTATATAAATCCAATTATAAAACGCTATTTGGAGAAATTAAGAACTAAATAAAAACTAGAGAATTATCATTTGCTCATAGGTAGATTGAGTTATGATAAAATTTACTACACTGCCTAAAATTTATTTTTTCAGGTCACTACCAAAGGATTTTTTTTTAAATAAAGGTAGAAAAAAATGAAATTCACATGGAATTTCTTTTTAAAAGTCAAGAATCACCAGAGAAATAATAAAGAAGTAGAAAAGAAAGGCATCCAGTAGTAAAAGATCTCAAACTGTCAGTCAATCCAACGATCAATTCTAATTAAAAAGATAATCAGTCTACCAGTCGAAGAGTCTGGGCACCCATCATCCAGAGGCCAAAGAAAGCATCAGCACACTGTGCCCCAGCTACTAGGGGAAACACTCACTCGCTCTCTGCCAAAAACTGCTGGGAAAGCTATCTGGCAGAAATAAGATATAGACAAACATCTCCCACTGCACACCAAGAAAAACTCTAAATGGATATAATGATTCAGACAGAAAAGGTGAAATCAGAAGGAAACTGGAAGAGTAATGGGTAGGGGAAGAATTCATTACCAAAAAAGGAATAGAGAAGATCACAGAAGACAAAATAGCCAATTTTGATTAAGTAAAATTAAAATGTTTGTACACGAATAAAACTAATGAAATTAAAATCAGAAAACAGTTAAGTGGGGAAAAAATCTTTGCAGCAATTTTCTGATAAAAGTTATCATAATCAAGATAAGTAAGGAATTAACTCAAATAGATTAGACTAAAAATCCTTCTCCAATAGATAAATGGTCAAAAGATAGAACAGGAAGTTCTCACAGGAAGAAATTGTAAGGATGGGGGCTGGGACAAAAAGAGCCAGAAGAAGGCTGTTGGTGACAGATGGTGACAATTGAGACCAGAAGGAATTCTGGGAATTCTCCGGAGAGGAGGAGGAAGAAGGAACTTCCGGTGGAAGACTGAGAGAGGGAGGAGAACACCTTAACTCGAATCCAGTCCTGAGGGATTCCTGAGGATCTTTCTTTGGACACTGATACCCCGATTCCCTGGTCAAAGGCATCCCATCGTTTCTCACCCAGCAAGACTTCAACCAACGAGTTAGCTAAGTTTTGGGACTCCATTTTGGGAGCGATCTCTTAGGCTCCTTCTCCAATTACCCAACGTTGCTGAGAGATCCTTCCCGGTCTAACTTGCAATTATAGAAAAGGATAGAAATAGAAACAGAAGGAGAAGGGACAAGGGGGGAGATGCTTAGGAGTGGGAACCTCAAAGGTTCCCACCTGAGTGACGAACCCCATAGAAATAGAGAAGGGGCACCCCAAAATCCCTTTGCCCTTCACCCCTTTCCCCAATCCCTATATTGATATTAATAAAAGCCATTCATTAGTCAGATAGTGGTCCAGAGTGCCTGAGAGATAAGGGGGAGGGGAATCACAGCTTGGTCTGGCTGCCTCCATCTTGAAGCCAGAACTTCACCCGCAGTGAAGTTGGCTGACCTCAGGAGAGACTTGTGTGAATCCCACCCTCATTCAGAATCAGATCGGGGTACCCAATACCTCATTTTATGGAGAAGCCTCGCCCCCTACTCCTGTGGGGTGGCATGACCATTCAGGTCACCCAGTTTAGGGGTGACACCCCCTCGAAGTCTCAGCAGTATATATTCGGCGGAAGGGGAGAACTAGAAGAGAGTCTCACCTCATAGACTTTCTCTCCCCTCTATCAGAACATTGGTTACTGGCTCTGTTTATTCTTAAAAAATCCAAGTTATCACTAGCCAAATGAAAGATGATCCAAATGATTAATATTAGAGAAATGCAAACTAAAGCAACTCTGAGGTCCACTTTACACTCAAATTGGCAAAGATAAACAAAAGAAGAATATGTCAAATGTTGGAGGAATTATAGGGAAACAGGTGGAGCTAACCCTAAACTATCTCAGCCATTCTAGAAAGAGATTTGCAACTATTCCTAAAAAGTCATTCAACTGTCCATACCCTTTGAATTTGACTCACCAATATCACTACGAGGATTATATGCCAAAGATAGCGCAAAATTATTTCTAGCAGCTCTTTTGGCAATGACCAAGAATTAACGAGGTCCCCACCTACTGGGTTAGATAAATGATGATCTATGAATGTAAAGGAATATAATCGTGCCACAATGATGAAACGGGCAATTTTAGAGGAATCTGGGACGTCCTCTGGGAACTAATATAGACCAGCTACTAGACAATGATCCTGTGATGGAGAAAAATAAGTCTGAAAGACTTTAGAACTCTGCTGAAACGATCAAAGCATGAACCCCAGGACCTCGTTTTTGAGATGAGGCCAAGGAACTTGCCCGCCGAGCCAGGACACCCACCGGGCCACACTACCTCGTCCCTGGTCTGTCTCCTCCTTGCATTAATCTCTCGTAGCCCACCTGAGTCATGGTTAAAACTTCTGACCTATGCCGTCTCCATCTATTCGAATGGGAGCTGTGCCCCCAGTCCTTGGCACACAGTAAGTGCTCGCTGAGGGCCGTTGCATTCATTCATGGACACGAATCCTGGAGCAGGGTCCTACCAAGTCAGGCCCAGGACAGACAGCTGGGTGGCATAGTGGAACGAGTGCTGAGACACTTCCTAGCTTGGTGACCCTGGGCACGCCATTCGTTTCTCTCTGATTCCTCAACTATAAAATGGGGACAAGAACGGCACGCATCTCAGGAAGATGTTGCCAAGATCCAACAAGAGAACAGAGGGCTGGGCACAGTGCCTGGCACGGAGGAGGTACTTAACAAACGTTCCCTTCCCTTCACCCCACAGGACATGCAAGCAGAGCCCAAACTAGCTGTCTTCTTGGGGGAGGGCCGTGCTCACCTCAGGGGCCATGAGCGGGGTTGGGAGGATACACTCCTCCATGCTTTAAAATTTATTTTTCATTTCAGTTTATTGTCAACAGAACAAAGGAGGTCCTGGGGGAATCTATTCAGTTCTGCCTCCATGAAAAGCCCCTGGGAAAAATGTTCGAGGCACACTTCCAAGGGGTGATTGAAGAGCTGACCCCTGGCCGAGATTTACTTCCAAGTGGTTTTCTGTTCTGTAAGCCGATTTTTCTTCTTTTTCTGCTTTTAATGGTCACACTAAATAAAAAGCCATCCATGCTACTGAGCAGTTTTTAGTGCTCACGAGTTTCTATTAGGAGAGACAGGAAATAACAAAAACAAAAACAAATACCCACGGTACCACTGGCATTTCAGAAAAGTTAGCATTATGGCCCTTTTAGCCCACAACACGATTTCTGGATTTGGGGAGAATTTCCAGCAATGCCAAACAAGCGTGGAGTACCTTCTTTTTCATTCGATAAGCGTGTGCAACGAATAGCAACATAACCCTGTGATTTCTGGGCCATTTTACCAGACATGGGTCTCTGCTTGTAAAAGAATGAGTCACCTCTGCAACGTGGGCAGGCAGCCTCAGGAAGCACACCCAGATCTGCCCCAGAATCCCCCAAGGAACAAGTTCTTCCCCAGCAAGTGTTCCCGTCTTGGCCGCCTGCAATAAGCAGGCAAAATGGGCCAAGTGGCCTTGGCTGCACACGTTGAGTACAGAGCTCCCAAATAGGTGGCTTTGGGGTCTAAGCATCGGGGGCAGAGTTCCAGCATGTACCCAGGGCATTCAATGCTTTCAAGTGGCAAGATGGAGACAATTCCGAGGGCCCTGCTAGGTCTTCACAAAGTGCCAGGGTGGGCAAAGGGCCCCGGGGCGCCGGGAGTCCAAAGACAGAGAGGGCCTGAATGAAGGGGAGGCAGAAGGGCAAGAAGAGAGCTATGAGGCAGGCTCCAATGGGGAAAGTACAAGGGTGAGGGTCGGAAGGAGAGGCTTCCACCTGGGAAGAGGCCACAGAAGGCTTCCAGGAAGAGGTGACATCTGAACTGGGCTAAGAAGAGGGAAGGAGATGCCAGGAAAGTCCACGAAGATGAGGTGGCTCCTCGTACAAGGCAGAGACCCAGAAGGGAATGGTCCAGATGGGCCAGAACTCAGACACATGGAGAAGTCTTGCTTTGGGAGGCACGATGGGCAGTCATGTGAAGTCCCTGAGGGAAGGGAGATAGTGTGGGGAGTCCCACAGAGGACGGATGGCTCAGTGAGGCACAGACAGTGGGCACCAATGTCAGCTGGGAGGATGAGCCAGGCCTGCGCTGATGAAGGGGATGGGATAGATTCCACAGGGAAGAGCGGGAAGGGGAGATCACAGGCCTTGATGTCTGAGCCCACAGTTAGGGAGTGGGAAGAAGCAAAGATGACCCAAGGGTAGGAGCCAGGGGTACAGGGAGGACAGAGAGGGTCATTCAAAAGGATGAGACAGAGGCAGAGTCTAACGGGCTGGAGAAGCATCCAGGGGAGGCAGCTCACAGGCACAGGGACACAGGGGACCCGAATTCCAGGGAGACAAGGTTGGAAACAAAAGATCTGGGGGGCCATTAGGAAAACTATGAGACAACGGGCCGTGTGAATCACAAGAACAACAAAACCATGGGATCACCTCAAGAGATGCAGAAAAAGCTTTGGACAAAATAGGCCCATTTCTGTTAAAAAAAAAAAAATACCGCCACCACTTAGGAGGACCAGGGCAGCTAGGTGGCTCCATGGACAGAAAGCCAGGCCTGAAGACAGAAAGTCCTGGGTTCAAATCAGAACTCAGACACCTCCTAGTTGTGTGACCCTGAATGAGTCATTTAACCCCCACTGTCTGGCCCTCACAGCTCTTCTGCCTTGAACCGACGCACACTTTATCAGGACTTATTTCTGTTTAAAAAAAAAAAAAAGAGCCAACCCAAACCCTCGACACTAGAAACCAGAGCCCTTCCTCAGCCCAGCAGGATGCACGAACCTGAAGGGCCGGCATTCCGTGTGATGGGAACAGCCTGGATAAGCCGAGGGGGGAGCAAGAATGTCCGTCAGCACTGTGACTACTCGACAAGGCCCCGTGTTGCTGAGAGCGAGGAGACGAGGCCAGACAAAGGAAAGGGGGCTTGCTTCTGGCCGGCGACAGGAAGGGCGCCTAGAAAACCTCCAGGAGGCAACAACAACCTAACTGAAACAATCCGCTCCCGCCAGCTTGTTTGGCTGGCAAGTGGACCCACGGCAACAACCAGCATTTTATCATCCGGGGAGAAATGGGCATCGCTCGTCGGCAGGTCAAGTCGATAAAACAAAAATGACAATATTACCGAAACAAACCCACTTACTAAAGAGGGGCCAGTGGAAACACCAAAGGATTGCTTGGCAGAACTAGAAAAATACTCGCATTCACCTGGAGGCACAAAAGGTCAAGAACCTCAAGGGAAATAAAGGGGGCAGGGCAGACGGGGGCCTCGCAACAGTGCCAGATCCGGTAAATACAGGCAAATGCCCCGTGGAGGCCAGTTTGCCTCGGGTCAGAGGGGCCGCTTGGGGCTCAGGGGCCCGCTAGGTCTTTTCTGTCTCTGAATGGAGGCTCCTCTACGGCCAGACCTCAAGGTAGGAGTGAGAGGCCAAGCAGAAGGGCATGTGCCGCCCAGGCCCGGAGCAGGGCGACTGACCAGGGCAGCAGAGTCAAGGGAAGGGTTTCACATCCTGCTTGGGCCTCGGCAGCTCTGAGGGTTTCTGCAGATGTGTTACACAATTTAAGTATTTTATCAATCAGCACGTGGTTGTCTCCTAACTACAAAATATTAGAGTCTGAGGGCCTCCCAACTCCCTGAGAGGATGACTCTGAGGAGAAGCCGCCTGAGGGTCGAGCGTGCTTCTGAACGTAAAGCGGTGGTGTGGGGCAGCTGGCACTTGGGCCCTGGAGCAGCTGGAAAGGTTTCCATCTGTGGTGAGTCTCATCCCGGTGGTCATGCCAACCTCCCCAGGGCAAGGCCTCTTGAGTTGGAAACACCAGGCCAGAGACTAGAAGCACTCTGGAATGGAAGGCAAAGGGCAGAAGGGCCCAGGGCATGTCAGGAACTCTGGAGGCAGAAAAATGAACTGGAGATCCTTTTTGCTGAAAGAGACCTTAGACATTATCTAATTAAATCTCCTCATTTCACGTGGAAAACTACCCAAGACCACTTGGCAAACTGCAAGCCCTGGCCAAAAATCCAGAGGTTCCAATCCCTGACGGGGCGCCTTTTCTTGCCCTTCTGCCCACCCCGCACCTCAGATTCCTGGTGATTGAGGAACACGCCTCCAGTTTTAATTCCTGTGACCCCCAAAGAAGAGACTGTAGCAAGGGCAGGTCAAGGACTCAATAATTATTCCAATGTCCCCAGCACAAGCCCTTTCCCTCCTTCTGGCCAGGTCAGGCCTTCTTGGAATCTATAACAAAGCAGAGGCACGAATTCTCCAGCTCTTCCCAAATCCTGGGGCTTGGCTGCAACCAAGCTTGGCAAGAAATGTTGGGGGCAAGCAGCAGTCCTCAAGAGCCCTGAGGCCTTCTTAGCCACCTACCTGTAGCCTTGAACCCCGGAGTTCACCTTGTCTAGCCCTCCCTAAATAATCCCTTCCACAGTATCCAGGGTCAAGCGGCCATTGCCCGTGCGTGCACACACACACAGACATGCACACACATCCTCAAGCATCCATGCTCATTCCCCCGCACCATCCCCCCCCCCCCACACGCACAGACTTCCAGACACACAGACACAAACAAACTGCATGAAGGCGCCTGCTCAGCTGCAGTCAGGGAGACGTGACTGGCTGTGCTGAAGGTGCTGCCCTTCCGAGCTCATTCTCCAGGTTACCAAAGGATCAAGGAGAGCCTGAGAGACCATCTCCCGGGGATGTCGACTCCTGGTCCAACTCCCCCAGTTTACAGCAGAACAAAGTGGGGCACAAACAGGCAACCCGGCCAACATTACACTGGGAGCCCCCACATGACGGAGCTCAGACTCCCAGTCCTGAGCCTTTGCTCTCGCTGGCCTGCCAGGCTCCGAGTTCCGCTGCGGAAGGGCTGATGTTTCTTCTCATCGGTTCAGAGGAAATGCGGCAGGCTGGGTTGGAGCTGGGGCTCCCGACGCTAACTCCAGCAGGGAAAGCATTCCCTGTTCTCCAGGCTTCTGCTCCCCTCATTCTCTGCAGCGGCCTAAAGACCTGACAGAAATCTGGGATGACCCGGAGAGGAGAGGGCTGGGAAATGAGTAAGTCTTGAAATCTCACAGCGGAGTATGTGCCGGGGTCGCGTCGGCCTAGCCTCGTGGAGGCAGCTCCCCAAGAGAGGGAGCCCCCCAAGAGAGGGAGCCCAGAGGGCAGTGCCAACTCTGCCCACAATCACACACAAATACTGTAAGGGAACAAGCCAGCCTGGATGGCACCTCCTGCAGTGCCCCCTTCAAGTTCAGGCCCAGGGAAAGAGCCAACGCCACCATCAGTCCTGGCAGAGATTCCGGGGGGTCTCCCTGCTTCCCCACTCCCACAACACCTCCTATCTCTGACCTTTTTGCCTGGATCTGGATCTAAGACTAGAAGCTCTCTGAGGGAAGGACTTCATCCAAGTCTTCTCTACACCATTTCTGGTAAGTAAGATGGGAATGAGGGGGCCTGGAGAGCAATTCTGCCATTGCTTCCAGGCTATTAGGCGAGCCTCAGTTTCTCCATGCGCCACCAGAGGGGACTAGACCTTCTGCCCTGCGAGCTCCTATCCAGGTCAGTGGCTGTGACCCACCTACCTGGCAGGAGACCCCTGCCCCCCTGAGCCTCCCGCACAGACACTGCCTCCTCCAGGGAGTCT
Source organism: Gracilinanus agilis (assembly GCF_016433145.1). Taxonomy (NCBI): domain Eukaryota; kingdom Metazoa; phylum Chordata; class Mammalia; order Didelphimorphia; family Didelphidae; genus Gracilinanus; species Gracilinanus agilis. Next base: position 520,431,371 of record NC_058133.1, read on the forward strand.
CCCTGATACCCCAACCCAAGCCTCCTGGCATTCCTCCACAGGCTTTCGCTGTTCTCTGGGTTCTGCCATCCTGTCGCGTGTGTGCTCCAAGGGCCTGAGTCACTTATCGGCCCCTGCCTAGCCCGTGCCACCAAGACTTGGCGTTGACTAAGACGGAAGGGAAGGTTCTAAAGAGGAAATAACAGAGAAGGGGATGCCGAGCGCGGCCTGTTCTCAGGGCACCGGATCAAGCCTTCTGTCGCTACCATCGTGCACACTGTATGGCCCCAACGAAGCTTTGGCATGAACGGGGGACAAGTGAGTAAAGAAATGAAGAGGAAGTGAGAAAGCTCAAAAGATTATGACCCAGTGAACGGGGCCACGGAGGGGACGGACTCCCTTCACAGACTGGCCTCCACAATGCAGTTGGGGAACAGCTAGCTAAGGCGGCGGGTGACAGCCGGCCCCCGGCGGAAGCCCCACATCACGTGGTCGAGGTCTCAGAGGCCACACCTTGTCCACTCAGCTCCCCACCCCGAGTTCTCCAAAGGCGAGGAAGGCCCATCCCAGAAAGTTCTGCGTGGACTTCTTACTGAGTGGCCGGCCTGGCTTCTGCCACGACGTTCAGGAGGCCGAGGCCGTGGCCAATCTCCTCCCACGGTCTGACCCTCGGCGTGGAGGTGGGGGTGCAACAAGCATTCTGTGAACTGTCTCTAGAAGATGCACACGACACAGCACCAAAAGGCAACAAAAGTGGAGGATTCTCTTCAAAAGAAAAGCCTGTCAGTGGGAACACAACCCCCAAATAACCTGGAGATGATGTGAAGAAGGAATGAGGGGGACCCCAGAGCTGCTCCCCATCTCATGATCGCTCACAATCTTCAGCGGTCAGAAGCAAACCCCAAAACCAAAGGGTTGGGGGAGCCCCAAGCTGGAGCAGGCCGAGGAGAGAGCCCAAACTCGGCACCGGACAAATGAAGGTCAGTAAAGTACTCTTTCCGAGGTCGGAGGTCAGACTCCAAAAAACAGCTCGTGCTTCTGACTACCAGCCGGTCCCTTCTCCACAGGACAACCCAAATACAGGATGGCCCAAAACTCAGGGGCTACAACTGCACGGAGACTTTGGGGATTGGCTGGATTAAGACCTGTGAGATCTGGCCTCGGAAAGAAAATCAAGAAACGTCAGAGATGCCACCCAGAAATGAATCCAAGTCGTATCATCCAAGGAATTCTCCGTTTCTCAATGAATCCAAACCCTCAGCCACCAGACGCTGGATTAACACCTGTCAGCCTTCACACTGGTGAGATCTTTGTGGAATGTTCTATCAATTTCTTTCTTTCTTTCTTTCTAGGCCAAGGGGGTCAAGTGACTTGCCCAGGGTCACACAGCTAGGATGTATCAGAGGCCAGATCTGAACCCAGGACCTCCCGTCTCTAGGCCTGGCTCTCCATCCACTGAGCTACCCAGCTGCCCCCTTCTATCCATTTCTCCCATTCCCACCATCATTTAACATTAACATTAACAGCTGACTAAGCTGTTAAACCAGTCGTTATGGATGATTCTCTGAGGCCCGAGGCTTAGTGAAACAGGCCGGCTCCCCACCCAGGATGCCCCCTTTTATTCAAGCTTGTTCCTGCCGCCCACCCAAGCCTCTAGCAGGGCACCCTCCGGGGGGAGGCGCGCTGCATACGACAGAAAGATGGAAATCTTCGGTGACTCTGAGGGGAGACAGTGGGGAGCTCTCACAGACGCCCGGCTGTAGGAAAGAAGGTCAATGTTCGTGGGGCCCCGAGCCCCGCCAGCGCCACCCTTGGGTTCAACCACCCAGCCCGAATGTGTAACCGTGACGGCATCCATTGTACAGCTGAGTAAATGGAGTAGCGAGAGGGTGGGATTCCTTGTTGATTATTCCAAAAAACGGGGCGGCTCCACGAATCGGGAGCAGAATCGAAGACTCGAACTAGGCGCCAGCTCCGGCTTTACTGACTGACTTGGTAGGGGACGGACAGATGGGATGGGGGAAGCAGACACGCCAACGCTGACTCGGCGGGCCCCAAGCGCACGGGCCGAGGAGGCCCCTCTCTGCACTCTGGACCCCCGGCGCGTCGTCAGAGCTCTGAAGGAGAACCTTACCTCTTTGAACTGCTGATAGAGGCGATCGGTCTGGTGGGCTCCAATCGTGATTTCCGGGAGGTAGATGGGCACCGTGGTAAAATTCAGGACCTCATATTTATCCTGGACCCTAAAGGGCACAGAGAAATAGTGGAGATCACTGCCAAGCGGCCAGGCAAGGCATCCTTCCCCAGATGAGCTCTTGGCATCACTTCATTTGCAGTGTCACAGGAGCCGAGAAGGGCAGAATCCTGGGAGGAAGCTGGGAGGGAATACAGCCGCCCTCTCTGTGAAGGCCAGAGTCCCCTCTACAATGTCCAGACGCCGTGACAGAGGCCTCATTACCTCACAATACATCCCACTTCCTAACTGTTCCACAGCCCTTCCTCATACTGAGGTAAAGTGCTGTTCCCCTTCGGTCCTAATTCCGCTCGCTGGGGCCATGCAATCAGCCCGTGGCTCCCTGCCCCATCCAGGTTCAAATATAAAATGCTGCCTTCAATGCTCGCTGTCCAAAGCTCTTCAGAAGCCGGTGTGTCTGTGCCCGTGCCAGCCTTTTGGTACCTGACCGCCCCCGTTGGTAGGAGACCAAGACTGAGAACAGACCTGGCACATAGTAGGTGCTGCAGAAATGCTTCATTTCCTTCTCCCTCCCCAAGTCTACAATCGAGCCAAAGTGGCTTTTTCTGGCAGTTTCTGCCTCTGTACAGGCCACGCATGCCCATCCCCCTACTTCTGCCACATGGAACGCCCCCCCCCCCCCGCCCGGTACAGCTCGGGCACAGACTAATGCCAGCCCGCTCCACACCACACACACGCTGCTTCTCCGAAGCTCCTAGGGGACAGGGCTGGCTTTGCTTTTGCCTTTATATACCCCAATGGGGCAGCTGGACAGTTCCGTGGACACAGCACAGGCCTGCAGTCAACAAGACCCAAGTTCTAATCTAGTCCCAGAACTCACTAGCAGTGAGCCTGGACAAGTCATTTCATCTGTTTGCCTTAATCCCCTGGAGGAGACAATGGGAAACGTCCCAAGAGGACTGGTGTGATGGGCCACGGAGTCATGAAGAGTTAGGCACGACTGTACTGAATGACTGAACAACAAACACGCAGGGCCGAGCACGGGCCACGTCCTGGGCTCTTTGCCCTCATGTCCCTTTGCTTCCCTATGTCCCGAGCACGGGGCCTGCTTTATAGCAGGAACTTAATAAATGCCTGCGGGCTGATCAACTTTTAAAACCAGGAAAGTTAACAATTAGAGTTTTCCTTCTTTTTCGAGGAGTTCAAAAGCAAAGGAATCCACCAAAGCTGAGAAAGGCAGCGGCCGTCCCCCTTCTCAGCTAGACGAGCCAGAAATCCTCACTTGGTGTCTGCGTTTGGCCAACACGAGTGGGGGGAGGGGGGGCCTGAAGCCAGGGAGATGGTCTAGGCCTGCCCCTCTGCCTGGCTCTCTTTGGGCTGACGCCCCCCTCCCCTTCCCTGAGGTTAGAAGAGGGGCCATGAGGTCCACAAGCTGAGTGAAGGCAGACAGAAAGCGAACATGCCTTCTCTGGCAAGAATTTCCATCAGAGCGAAGAGGGCCGTCAAGGAAATTCTGCCTGGGCAATTTAAAGGAGATTTTCACTGGAAACGTAGGCCTGGTCTTCTCCGGCAACAAATAAGCCAAGGAAAGGACTAGAAATTGTGTAAGGACTTGGCGATTCGAGGTGGGCCAAGAGCTCCATCTACATGCAGACTGAAGGGAATGCAGCTCAGAAAGGGGAAGCGGACCCAAAGCCCATTTCCGAATTTAAAGGTTCTCCACTGTCTTCCTCATCTGGAACACATTCATTGCCTTGAAGTCATCCACTTCAGACAAACTGAGCCTCAGGGCACCACCTGGCAGCCCTGGGGGCCAGAGGAAAGAACAGGGCCCCTGGCAGGAGAGTGAGCTGCCTGGCTCTCCCTGCTCTTCCCATCTAATGACGCAAGAAGAGTCTCTGCTGCAGTATTGAATGTTTTGTTCTTTTAAAACACTTGCCTTCCAAAGAGTGGTAAGGGATGGGCAATAGGCTTAAGTGACTTGCCCAGGGTCATACAGCTAGGAAGTGTCTGAGGCCACATTTGAATCCAGGACCTCCTGTTCTAGTCTCAGCCACCCAGCTGCCCCCCTGGAGTTATTTAATTTGATTAAGACATATGCAAGACCTGCCAGCAAACCTGTTGGAAGTGAAGCCCCAAAATGCTGCTAAAAGGCCTGGAGAACGAGGGGGGTCAGGCTGGCTGTGCCTCCTCACTGTGTGTGTCTTTAAAAATTCAAGCGCAAAGCTGGAAAAGACAGCATAAAATCCGGGAGCCAGAAGGGCTGTTCCCCACCCCCCAACGACGTGCCCCGGAGAAGAAAACAGGGGAGCACAGAACTCCTGCCTTGGTGGCTTGGCCTCCAAGGCCAGTGAGATCCTATTGGCAGAGAAAAGACGTGTGGCCCAGAGGCGGTCAGCAACTAGCCACAAAATGGCAGGGGCCGAACCCAAGCCCAGGTAACCCAGGGCAGGGAGCGGGTGCCCCAGAGAGGAGACTCTAAGCCGAAGCCTCTGTCTTTCCATTGTGCCACACGTGGGGAATGGCCAAAGGGAATGGGCCAAAGAGAATTCCAAAGCCAGAGAACGAGAGCGAGGCTGGGTGACCACAGCAAGGCCAGAAGTCATGAGAGATTTAGAGGGAAAGAGGACGACGAGTTCATCCTCGGGGTGGAATTCGGACAAAAATTCGGGAAAGCTCCTGCATGTATCTCCATTATGACACGAGGAGGACGTCACTCCAGGCACTGCAAACAGCCCATCTACATGAAATGTGGCATCAGGGAAGAGCTAAGGAAGCGAGGCAAGAAAGCTGGGGGGGAGCTACATGAGGGGGGCCTCAACAAGGAGGGCCCCGGTCTGTCTGGGAGAACATGCCCACAGAAAGGCCCAGAAGTGGCTGAAGGAACAGTCGCAAAGGCAGAACTGGGAGAAAGCAGGCTCAGGGCAGCAAAGTGGGCAAAGAGACAGAGAAGGGCCACCCAACTTCTTGGGAGCTGCAAAAAGGTGCCGGAGATCAAGGGTCCCCAAAGAAAATGCCAAGAACTGGGAAGTGAAGAGACGGATGGCAACTGGTCCAACCACTTCAAGAACAAGTAACGATAGCTCCTCCATAATGCTTTAGGTTTGCAAAGAGCTTTAGGAATCACATAACATCTGTGGATGGGAGGTGTTCTTACACCCATTTCACAGATGAGGAAACTGAGGCACAGAGAAGTCAGAGGCGAATATAAGTTAGCGACAGATCCACTACTTTTTTAACCTTTACCTTCTCTCTTAGAATTAATACTATGTATTGGTTCCAACGTAGAAGAGCAATAAATGCTAGGCAAAGGTGGTTAGGTGACTTGCCCAGGGTCACCCAGCTAGGAATTGTAGAGGCCACAGACATGGAAATGGAAGTGAGAAATGCTGCTTCCCCAGAATGGTCCCCAAGTACAAGATGTAAAAACACACCTCCCTGCCCAGCCGAGGCGAGATGAGGGACAATGGCTAGGGAACCCTGCCTAGAGCACCAGACCTTTCCACTGGGCTGCTTGAATCTGCTGAATGGTTGGGGGTGGGGGGAGATTTAGGGTCTTATTTCCTCTCTTTTAAAATGAAGAAATGGCCGGAAGGGTGGCATTTGGAGAAATAACCCCAAAATATCAGATTTTCTTCAGATTTTCAATAAAGAACAATAGAGGTAGAGAACAATTTCTGACAATGAAGAAACCAGATGGTGAAGGGCTTCCCAAGTAAGGAGTAAAGGATCAAATGAAGCCAAGGAGAAGCCCAAAGTCCTTCTAGGGGTCTGCAGTGAAAGGGGCGAGGCGAGAGGCCAGGACCCAGAGGGAGCTGATGCGTACTTTTCTTTTTCTCAGGGGGCCACAGACCTCAGAAAAGGTGATAAGAAGGGAGAGACTGGCAGGGGTGGGCCTGGGCTGGCCTTGGCAATGAGGACGGCCACCTCTCCCTCAGGCAGGAGGCAGGCTGGCTATGGATGTCATGGTTATAAGGTATGAAAGAAGAAGAGAAGGTGAGATGCCAGGGATGCAGAGGCAAGGAGCACGTTCCATGCACTGGGGAAAGGGCAGAGATGGAGAAGAGAAAAGAGGCCCATCCGGCTGGCCTGGAGCAGACTGCAAGGGGCAATGTGGGAAAAGGAAGGGCTCAGCGTGGGATGCCTTTCAACGGCCAGACAAGAATCTGACCCTCGAAGTAGCCAAAGAATCCGAGTCAGGAAAGGGATAGCAAGGCCAGAGCCAAGCTTCAGGAAAAGCCCCAACGGCAAGATCGAGAGAGGGGAAGGAGGAGGCAGGAAGATGGCTTAGGCCCTGGTGCCAGACCGTGAGGCTGGAGAAAGGTGATGGCTGCAGGAGGAGAAGCAGTGAAGAAAGAAGCGGTGAGACGGGAGATGCCAAGGGTGAGAACCTTGGGAATGGAGGAAGAGTGATGGCCTTGGACCACCCTAAGGATGTCTGGGACCAGGCGGGAAAGATGGGGTAGGAGTGGCACTCAGGAGCGAGAATGGGGTTGGCCATTCCTGTAGGAATCGCCTGTGTGTAGAGATGATTACTGAAAGCTGGTAAGACCATCAGAGGGCAGCTGAAGAGAGCCGTGGAGGTCAGGAAGAATTCAGCCTTAGCTACTTCCCAGCTAGAGGACGCTGGGCAAATCACCTAGCTCTGCTGGCCTTGGTTTCCTCATCTGTAAAATAAGGTAGAGAAGGAACGAGCCAACCTATCCAATATCTCTGCCACCAAAACCCCAAAATGGGGACCCGAAGAGTCCGCCTCCACTGAAAAAGCTCTCAGATGACAGCAATTGGCCATCACCTTAGTCGCGCCAAGGGCTACTTTGCGGAGTAACTTGAGTTCTCATCTAAAAGGAGGCACGACTGATTTCCAGACATTTGGGAAGTGACTTGTGAGAGGAAAAGTAAAGCTCCCACATCATCAAAAGTCTGGAGCTCATGAAAGAGTTCATAAGAAGGTCATTTCCTCTGTGTCTGACACTTCCCAAGACTCCTGCCAGCAGGTGAGCTTTCCTGAAGGCTCTTTCCCGTATTTTTGCAAACTCGACCTGCTGGGTTCAGTGTCTTAATGACAGAAAGTTCTAGAGAGCCGCCTGTGGCTAGAAGTTGACCTTGTGCCGAGTGCCCAAGTCTGAGAACACTCCAGGGCCTCCTCAGGGATCTGAAGAAAAGAGATGAATCCAGATTGTCCAAATGAAGACATCCAACCGCGTGGACGACCCAGCCTATCTCAGACTGGTCACGGTTCAAGTCTATCAAACGTTAAAAGAACGCCTGAGAAGAGGAGGGAGGAGAGCTGCCCGGCAGAGGCAGTGCAGAGGAAATGGTCCTGGGAAGAAGAGCGAGAGCTCCTTTGCTCTACGTTCCACTGGAAGAGAAGTATCTCACTGGGGGAGAAGTATCTCAGATGGGAGCTAGGGGAGGGCTGAACGAGGTCAGAAGTCAAATATAAAGTACATCAAAGAAAGCGAGTCCCCATTCCTTCCTTCGCAGAGGCTCTCCCTCCTCACCTCCAGCTCAGAAAAATAACTTAGGGGTTTGGAAAAGGGAACAAATATCCCCGTTACCCTGGTGTTCTCTCCCCTTTTCCATCCCTCTTTAGCCAGGGACATTCCTAAAGCTCTAAAAACTCCCATGGCCCCGTGTCGCTTCGGGGGTCAAATAGAAAGTCTTCTGTTTGGCATGGAAAGCTCGGTCCTCTGTCAATTCAGCTTCCCTTCCAGACTTCCACATTCTAGCTAAACTTCCCACTTTCCCTAGACTGTCCCCCATGCCCGGAATGCAATCCTTCCACACCTCCTCCCCGCCAGGATGGCCTAGGAGCGCCTTTGTAGCTTCTCGCAGGGACAGATGCCATTTCTCCCAACACAAGGTAACATCCTTAGGGGAAGGGCCAGCTTCCTTTGTGTCGTGGGGTCCCTAGCATCTAGGCCAGTGTAGGGCACGTGGTGGATGCTTAACAAATATTCCTTTATTTACTGCGGATTCAATGATACCTCATTTAACTGCTAGTGAATACAGTTTATCAACTGTTCCCCTTTTGCATAACTTGGTTCTCCTTCTAGAATAGTGAATGTTTTGCTAATTTTTTCTACTTTTTATTGATCACAATTCGATCTCATCAATTTTCCCAGCAAGGTTTGCTTTAAAGTCTGGGAGGACGAGCCAGCCTTCAGCAGGGTGGTGCTCCTGCTTGCTTTTCTTTCCCCACAAAACCTCAAAGGTTCTTTTCTTCTTTTTTTTTTTAAACCCTCACCTTCCATCTTGGAATCAATACTGTGTATTGTTTCCAAAGCAGAAGAGCAGTAAGGACTAGGCACGGGGGTTAAGTGACTTGCCCAGGGTCACACAGCAATGGTTCTTTTCTGCATGTCCACTAAGTCATCATCGCTGCTCTTTTAATTGGAACAGCAGAGAATCTACAAATTGAGGCAGCTCTGACATGCATCCTCTCCAGGATCTTTGTACATGCACAATCAATTCTCTCAGAGGTTAATCCGAAGAGTCCAGGCCATGGTAAGTAAATCAGCCAAACCTGAGATGGTTCCCCTATTCTTTCCTCTGTGTCTTCTAGATAAAACTCATGAGAGCCCTCTGGAGGTCCTCCTCTCTCTCAGGAGGTGAAGGGGCCTCCCAGAAGCCACTAGTCCAATGCCCTCCCCTCTACCTCTGAGCAGGGGAAACCCCAGGACATGAAGTGTCACCCTCAAGGTCATGCCCACAGCATTCAGGAGACGAGATCCCCACAGTGCCCCCAGAGCTACCAAGAATCTCTGAGGAAGGAGCCTCGTTTCTCAGACTCTTCTCTTCTCCCTCGTTTACTTCCCCCCTTCTTTTCTCAGCCTTGAGCTTTCTCAGGTCCAGACCATAAGCATCTCCCAGAGCTCCACACTAAGGGGGTATTACAAATCCCAGCCCTCCTGTCCCCAATTATGGGCCCTTTCCTGGGGGTTTGGAGAAGAGTTCTCTGCCTTGAGCCCTCCAGGTTGGTGTTTTCAGTCTGAGCTGCTTATCTGACTGGCAATTTTACCAGGTCCTTAAAGTAGCCCCTCGTGGATCGCCCTGGCTCCCCTGGGTAGCGGCTACAGAGCTTCAAGTGATGCTCTTCCTTAGAACACTGAGGAGGACACTGGTTTAGCACAAAGACGATGAGAACTCTCATCGAGGCTGCTTTCACCCCGCCAGAGCAGCCTGACTGCTGTTAAATCTGGACAAGTGGGGAAAAAAGTTCGGGGACATTTTTTTTTCTCTTCAGGCCTTCTCCAAGGTTATTGTCAAATCTTCAGAGCCTGATTCCAGCTCACCACCACTATGGGGCTACAGGGAAGGAGCCAGGAATGCAGGCGCCCTTGCCCCTTGCTGTGCCAAATTCCTAGAGAACCAAGCCCGGGCACTCCTGCTGCACTCTTCTCACAATGAAAAGCCATGAGGAATGGACGCTTGTATCTGTCCAGGATGGAGGAGCCTCTGTCTTTCTTCTGTGGCCAGCCAGATTACGTACCATGTGAGGTTCCTGGGACTAGTAGCCTGCCCATGAATGCTCCGATACGTTCAGGGGGGTGCAGCACCTTAAAGCTCAAGAAAAAGCCTGACAGTGCTCCCACTGAATGTGGTGTGCCCGCCCCGGTTAGGGTCAGCATATGCCGCCCATTTGGAACTCCCTTTGAAGTTAGGCCCTCCCTCAACATTCCTCTGACTCCTAGACCCACCCTGGGCTAACATGTTCCCTCTCCCAGCAGCCTCTTCGCAATCTGGCCCAAGGCTGCGGAAGCCTCCCTCTGCCTGTGCTCAGCACTCTCCACCTTCTCTCCATCTTCACTGATTTTTCCAAGGGAAATGCTGCCTCTGTTTCCTCCTGGAAGCCTTCCCTTATACCAGCGCCAAAGCTATGCCCAGAGCCTTTTTTGTCCGTGCCAATAGTTCCCCTCTGGGGTCACAGACAGTGGCGTACTGGCTTCCTAGGACTGAAGGATGAAGGCGCTCCAAAGCAGAGGGAAACGGATGGCCCGGGGCAAGGCCGAGAGAGTCTCACAGCAAGTCCCTTCTCCTCAACACAACTCGGGCACCTTATGGGGAAAAACAAGGGCGACAAGAAGGCTTCTAAGGGCCTTGTCTCAATTTCATTGTCTACAAGTGGGTCATCATACAGGCACTCCCATGGGTACGGCGGCTTCTCTATTACTACAAGGATTACACGACGGGGACCGTCTGTCAATGAACGCAGTGTAAGTAAAGGAGCCGCTTTCAATTAAAAGTGTACCACAGAGGGGCAGCTGGGTAGCTCAGTGGAGTGAGAGCCAGGCCTAGAGACGGGAGGTCCTGGGTTCAAACCCGGCCTCAGCCACTGCCCAGCTGTGTGACCCTGGGCAAGTCACTTGACCCCCATGGCCCACCCTTACCACTCTTCCACCTATGAGACAATACACCAAAGTACAAGGGTTTAAAAAAAAAAAAGTGTACCACAGGCTAGGAAAAAAGGCAAGCAAGTTAGCGAAGTCATCGGCTACTTCAAGTCTCCTGACTGTTCACTCCCCAATGCGTGGGACCCTTCCAGAACAGCCGGGTCAGGGTGCCGAGGCAGGAGTCCACAGCGGAGCCGGCACACTCAGAACCACACTTGGCTACCTGCTCATTTCCACAAGCACAAGGACATACTTACAGTGACCTCAAGTGGTACAAGGAACGCTCGCTCTGCTCCAGCCAAGGGCCCTTATCAAACCTGAGGTAGCCAATATCTTCCAAAACCTAAAGAAGAAAGAAAATCCCGCGATGAATACGTATGAAGAGCCTACTAAGGGCAAGCGCTGGGCTGCTTGTGCACCTTCGCTTGCTCGCACACAGGCATGCACAAAACCAGCAAGCAAACCAGAACTCAGCATCAGTCCTCAGGGAGTTGATATCCGTCTATCCAGTCCAAGACACTGGGAGGGCAGCCCCCGAGGTCAGCCTTAACGGCAGAGAAAGGCTCACTGAAGAGAGATGAGACCAAGAGGAGCTGCCCAGATTAGCACCATTATTCATTTGTGGGACAGAATGAATTGAGCAGCTGAAAGCTTGATCAGCCCAATTCCTTTCACAATGGATGAGGAGCAATGAGCATGTCAGGCCCAAGCCCGCTCCTCAATCCTTAAACCACTGAGAGTAAGTGATCCAGGGAAGCAATTCTGGCCCCTCAAACTGGCGACCCAACCATCATCCAGCCTTGCTGAAGCCCCCATGGCAGAAAGAGTGGATAGACGAGTCAGACCCCAACCACGATCTTAACTCCCATCTCCTCTCAAGTCCCACAGCAGCCAGCCAGGAGCCTGAGCCCAAGCGCCTAGGGAAGAGCTGGCTTCCAGGCTGGGCACCCTCCGAATCATCTAGTTACTGGGAAGGAGCCCTTATTAAAATGAGGCTGGACAAGGGCTTCCACAGGAGCTATAGCTGCAATTCTAGAGCCCCAGAAAAAGATTCTGGCCCCCCAAGTCTTTGGCACTGCTGAATGGTTCCACAGAAGAAACTGCTCTCATTCTTCCAGGGGAAATGACATGAAATCAAAGGCCTAAGCAACCTGCTTCGCCCCTGAACTCCAAGGACCCCAGGACTGTCCATCTGACTTAAGGTAGAAACCTTCCACTGGTACCGTCTCTCCTGATTAGGACCTGGTGAGCCCTCTGAGGGCCACAGCTGTCTTTACTTTTCGACTTGAATTCACAGGCTCTGCCGAGAAAGCTTAAATGTTTCCTTGCCTCAGAGGACTCTTCACTTCAGTGTTGCCACCTCTCTCACAGCGGGCCCCACTTTTCTATTCTCAGTGTAAACAGGTTGGGAAAACCCCACAGCGGTCTTCCAGGTTGGCATTCAGACCCGCCACCATCAGAGAGAAGAAACCCACCTTTCCCACCACTCCCCAGTCTGGCCAGAGGGAGCCTTTCTTTGGAATCAGCTTAACGGTCCCTCAAGCCTGAACGAGCCCTTCTTCCACTGGGCAATTCTCATCTGGCCTTTCTTTCTGGTCCTGGGCTCCCTCCGGAGTCTCGATGAGACTCTCAAACCTACAGACCCTTTCCTTCTCCCCATCACATTTTTAGTCAAATAAGTTATGGAGATACAAAGGAAATCGATTGTCCTAAAATACTCTGAACGTCATATTAATAAACAAGCTCATGTAGTCCAGGGAAAGAACCTCCTCCAGGAGGCCACATCTGCCCCCTCGCCCCAAACGAGCACACTCACACACTCACATTCTCTCTCTGTCTTTCCCCCCCACCCCCCCATCCAGCAATTCTCTTCTCTAATGCACAGCCACCCAGTACTCTGAATCAGTTGGCCAGAAACTGGAAACTGCATGGAAGCAACAACCTGATCTTCCCACGACCCTCAGTGCTGGTGGCGTTCTGCACGTGGCCTTACTCATTCGGGCTGCTAAAGCCTAAGGTAGGGAGGAAGTAAGAGTACCGTCCGCATTACCGAGAGCCCGGGAAGACAAGGGGTCCTGGATAAGAAGCTGGGACACAGCCTGTCAGAACTTAGAGCTACGAGTCGTTTTAAGGGCAACCTTCCTAAACTAGTTTCTGAACGCTGATCACTGGTGGGTGAAGGCAGGCAAACTACAGCCGGGCCTCCTGGCCTCTCCCTTTCCAATTCCTTTTCAAGAATGCCTAAGTGAACTATGAGTTCTGTACATGACACAGAGAACCAGGGTCACCAGCCCTGGGGAGTGTGGCAAGTCGTAAAGTCAGAGACAAGTCGTGCCTGGGCCGCTGGCTGAGGCCACTAACCTCCGGGCCTCGGCAGTTTTATCTCTAAAACCAATCATTGGCACTGATTATGTGCTAGAGATATGATTGGTAACAAGGAAGCCGGTCCCTGTCCTCAGGGAGCTCACAATCTAGTGGAGGTGGCCCCAAGTCCGGCCGGCCCTCTCTAAAGGAAAACCCAGGTGGAGGCGAGGCTTCAGGTGCCACTGGGTGGGGAGTTTGGAGGTGATGAGCTTAACTTGGGAAGGGCAGCAGGGGCAGAGCAGAGGGGAATTTCATTCATAGAGTACTCAAAGGCCTCATGAGGAAGCTCTCAATGGTGGCAACTGGAAAAAGAAAACCTGGATTTGGGGAGCCACAGACTGAGGCCATCCCCCAAGCCAGCGATGGGCCAACTTTTGAAAGAGGGGCCAAAGGAAAGGAAACGCTCCTCCGTCCATCTGTTTCTAAGGCAGCTCTTTCGAGTTTCATTGTATTGTGTCCTACTCGTTGTACTCATCAGATTAGGAAGAGTGTCCCGGGGCTGGATAGAACACTTCAGGGGGCTGCATCTGGCTGTAGTTTGCCCATCACTGCCCCAAGCTTTTCATTCATAGCATCTGCAGGGTGCATAGTGTCCAGGACTAGACATCACTGGCAGGCAGTGATCAGATGCCCCTGTGTGCCAGGTAGTCTGCACAAGAGACAGTCTCAGGAGCACTTTAGGACCTCACAGATCAGCAGAGCAGAGAAAGAAAGAGGGGCCAGTGACTCGGTCTCCAAATGATCCTTGTGACCCAGGTAGAGCCTCTTTTTTAAGTCTGAACTTCCATTAGCCTGTCCATTCTGTACAGTCTCAGAGAAGACGGGGCCTCCCACCCTGTCTGCCTGCACTTCCACACTGTCTCCAACACAGACAGGGTGGGAGGCCAAAGCTCAACACTGGTTGGATCTGTGTTCTCATAGCCTCAATGGTTTGGAGTAAACTTTCCCAGGGCCACTAAGAGCCCTCGCGCTCTTCTCTTGTACCCTCTGAGCCCTCTGACTTTGGTCTCATGTAGCTGCTCGTGGCCTCACGACACAGACGTGCAAAGATTTGGCCTTCCCCAGCGGCCGGCTTTCCTTCTCCTCCTCACTGTGTCAATTCTGTTCTTGTAGGCCATCTGACGACCAGAACAGGAGTCAAGCAGTCTATCCAAGGCCTTGCAGAGCACTTACAGATGTGGGGGGTTACTCACTTGGTCCTCCCGGCCACTCTGGGAGGGAGCACTATCATGGTGCCCATTGTGTAGATGAGGATACGAAATTCTTTGACATTCAAGTCCTTACCTTTTCCACATCCTCTGCTTCCTTTGGAGTATACTGTAAAATCTCACAATTTCCTCTACAAGAAAAAGCAAATTAAATTAGGTTAAAACCCTTCCCAACGAAGTATAAAAGAACTAGGGATTGCTACCCTTCGAGAGGCCCCCACCCCAGGGGCCTTCTCCTCCTGACTCAGGGATGTGTCCAGCACAAGGCCCCCAAACCCCTCGCCCACCCTCCCTCCCACCCCACCAACACCTCGTTTATCCATCAGGCATCCAGGAAGGTGATTCTGGGCGCCATCAGATTGGGAAAGCCATCAATGCCCTTTCAATTCCTTACGATCTGCCTACAGACAGACACTAAATGCCTATGGGGATGCCTCTATGAGAAACTTCTAGGCAAGAACATCACCCAAATGCCAGGCGTCCCAGTGTGCTCGCCTCCTGGTCTCCTCTGCACCTTACACTGAAAAGACGACTGGACAGGAAATCAAAGAACTGGGTTCAAATTGTGCATCTGCTGAATCTGTTCCGAGAAGGACGTGCCTGAGGACGCAGTGACCTTGTGTGTCAAATGAAGGCCTTCCAGCTCTCTGAGCCATCCCGGAGTCTTTATTCTAGCCTGGTCATACATACGTGCGAATGGCCACTCACACAAGGGCAGAACCCCTGAGTGAGCATAGCCTCCTGCCCTTCACTCCTCCCCTCATTCTCTACCCACCCTGTAAACTCTTGGTGCTTGCTCCTGCCTCAGACACTTACTAGCTGAATGATCCTGGGCTAGTCACTTCCCCTTGGTTTGCCTCAGTTTCCTCCTATGTAAAATGAGGGTGACCATCCATGAGAAAGTAGTTGTAAAGAGCTTAGCACAGGGCCTGGCACACAATACTATTATTACTGCTTTCCTTATAAGCAAAGGTGTTGGCCCTTTGCCCTGTCCCCAGCTCTGAATCTCTGGTCTCACGCTGCCAGAGGTGCCTCCTTTCCCAACAAGTCCCAGCCAAGGCCCCTCACGTTGCCCAATGTTCCTGCAGGGAGCCCCACCAAAAGAATGAGCTGGCCTCTTGTCCTGTCTCGGCCCCTTCCTCTCCTGTTGGGGGCCTCCCCTCGTCTCCCACCCACCCAGGGTCAACCCAAGCCTGGCCTCAAGCCAGCACGTCCCCATCTCTGCTTCTGCCAAGGTCCTGACAAACTAAGGGCCCCGTGGTGCAGCTTCTCCAACCCCAGGCCACACTTCAGATCACTTCAATCCCATGCTTCTGTCTTGGAGGAAGAAGTCCTGCAGGTCCCCCCCCATATTAGCCAGACCCAGATGCAGGCTCCTGCCCGAGGAGTCATCCTCAGATCCTTCCTCTCCCTCCGAGTCTGGTCCAGCCCCCACCTCGACACTCTTCTGTCTACTTACACCTCGGCCACACTAGGGGCGGCTGTCGCATCTCCAGCCTGGACGGTCTCCCCATGTCCCATCCTCTTTTATGATTCCTCCTAGGAAGGACCTCATGGCTGCCAGATGGACTGTGTCACTCTGGGTGTGATGAGTTTTGGCAGCTTCTGGTGACCAAAGCCCTCTGCTGGGCATCTAGGACCCTCTGCAGTCTGGGTGGGAATTCCCCTCAGACTGCCTACCTTTGGGCCAAACTGCTCTTCCCTGTCTATACCTGGCATTTCAGGCTTCCACCTGTCTGGGCCAGCAGAGACAACCTGCAGCCTTTCTGCCTGGGATGCTCTCCCTCAAAGATGATCTTTGTCCTTGAAGGCTCAGCTCCAATGCTGCCTCTCCCTCAGGGTCCCTTCTTGATTCTCCCACCTGTCAGAGGCCCCCTCCAGTCACTACATTTAGTCTAGGTCTCCTGGGTTTCCTTATCTACAAACACATGGACCATGAGCTGCCAGGCACACAGGGGGCACCTAATCAATGCCCGCCAATGGATGTCTGTAGCCACTGGAGGAATTAAAAGCTTGGGGTCGGGATGGCCTCATCCAGCAATAGAGCAGGTCCTGGTCCAGAGGCCTGAGCAGGGCAAAGCAGAGCGGAAAGGGCACAGCAGAATACCAGGCACCAATGGTCCAAGCCCTGAGCAGTTGCCAAGAAGTTAGTTCTAGCTGTGAGGAGCTGCCAGTGAGAGGCTGGAGATAAGAAAAACTCACTGACAGGGGCTGCCAGGAAATAGAGGAATAGGTGAGCTCAGAGGCAGAAATCTCGCCCCCTCCCACCCCTTTTTTAAACCCTTACCTTCCATCTTAGAATCAACACTGTATAATGGTTCGTAGGGCTAGACAATGGGGGGGATTAAGTGACTTGCTCAGGGTCACACATCTAGGAAGTATCTGAGGCTAGATTAGAACCCAGAACCTCCTGCCTCCAGGCCTAGTCCTCTATCCACCGAGCCACTCAGCTACCCTTGGCAGAAGTCTCTTCTGCTCCTTCCTTCTCTAGAGGCCTTCAATTCCATCTCATTTGTTGCATCAGGGAAGAAACTGGAGCCCAAAGGTGAAGTAGCCTGCTGGGGAAGGCCAATGTGGCTAGACGCCCAGTGTAGGAGGGACAGTGGTGCCTGGGTGGTCAAACGGCTCTGCCAGAAGCCAAATGCAGGAGATGCTACCCGATCCTGGTGACAACAGGGAGGCAACCCAGTCAAGCCTAGGCTTTAGAACAATCATTGGGCAGCCTTGAGCCACGAGGCAAGAAGATCCATTAGAGTGCAGGAGGAAGCTGGTAAGACGGGGTAGACGAGGTCCTGAAGATCAAGGCGATGGGATCTGGCCACTAATGAGGCGAGTGAGAATGAGGAGCTGAGGCCGGTTCCGAGGTCACGAATCTGGGTAGCCAGGCAGGCAGTGCCCTCAACAATAACACGGCGGCTGCTGGGGGAGCCTAGGATTGCCTGCAGGCTCTAAGTCTGGGTCAGAAGGACAGAAAGTGCAGGAGGGCTGGGGCACCATCAGGGAAGGGCAGGACCAGCTGTGCTGGAGGACAAGGCCATCTCCTCACATCAAGGAGGAGGGAACCCCACTTCTCACCCTCCTTCTGGCTAAGCACAAAAGCCTTGAGAGCAAGCCTGGCCCCCATTTTCAGAGAATTTCCAGCGAGACTCGCTCCTTCCCTGTGAGGCCCCGGACAAGTCTCTGCACTCTCTGGGCCTCAGTCTCCTTTGTTTTAAAACGAGAGAGTTGGATCAGATTGTCTCTGAGAAGTCCATCTTGCTCCAGGTCTCAGACTCAAAGAGCTGCCTTAGGGAAGGGGCTTTTCCACACCAGGAGCTCCTCGCAGTGATGAAATCCCAGGTATAAACCCCCAAACCAAAAAAATGATCTTAATTAAAGCTAAGAAGCATGAAGCAGCTACACTATTATCAAGGGTATGCGAGCTGCACGTTTTAGTTCTAAGGCCTGCCCAGGG
Organism: Gracilinanus agilis; assembly: GCF_016433145.1. Lineage (NCBI taxonomy): Eukaryota > Metazoa > Chordata > Mammalia > Didelphimorphia > Didelphidae > Gracilinanus > Gracilinanus agilis. The sequence continues at coordinate 520,448,966 of NC_058133.1, forward strand.
GCCCAGAACGCAGCAGGATGACCACCAAATCTGAGACTCCTGCCTTGTCCTCTGCAGTTCAAAATTCCTTTTCCTGAGGCCTGGCATTCACGAGAAAGAGGCATTTGCATGCTCATCACTAACACTACCAGCTATTCTAAAAGCAACGCAGCACCACACAGGGTTTTGGCTAACAGGGCCCCAAGGGATTCGGAGCTCCAAACACCTGACTGGCAAGCCCATTTGGGGATGCTGGCTAGAGGCTGGAGCCCTTAGAAATGGGGCCACCCCAAATCCAGGCACTTCTCTCCGTCCACATCCAAAGTCCTCCAATCTCCCCCAGATGTCACGAGCAGCCCTACCCAAGGCTGTTTCCCAGGACGAGACCATGACGCGCACCGGCACCTCCTGAATGATGACCCAGGCCAGAAGAGCAGCATGAAGCAGGCCAAGCCAGCTCTCACATGCTTTGTTTAATGTGTTTTTGAGGAACCAGCAGAACTGAGCTCAGACCGATTAAAATGTCCAAGAGCATCAGCAGAGAATGATGGTCCAGAATCCTGGGCCGCGCCCACACGTAAAGCCCCAGGCTAGCCAGCCTGAGCCCAAGAAAGCAGGGAGTTCTGCAACACCGGTCAAACGAAAACGGAAACAAAGAGGGCCAAGAGCCAGCCAGTGAAATAATGCTCCGAGCCCGGGACAGGCTGACAAGGCCTAGAGGCTAAATCCGTCCAGTCCGTCTGCGAGCAAGGGCCCGGGTGCACCTGTCTGCAAGCAGCGACGGTGAGGGCGCCGCACAGAGCTTACTTACTGGATGCCTCATCCTTGGGCAAGAAAAGCAGCCCTCGTTAAAGAGCTGTCCTCTGGGAAATCGTGGCCCACTTTACACTGCCATTTCTGGGACCACTAGAGAAGCCAGATGTGCTTGGCTCAAAGGAAGAACAGAGAGGAGCGGGCCTCACTGACCTCATTTCTGGAAGGAAGGTTTTCTTGTAGGCGTTTTCAATGTTCTGGAGATAGGCGGCTGTGATCTTCTTTTCATGGAGCTAAACAAACAGAAGTGAGACAAGGCAACAACGGATGAAAAGGGACAGCCTGCCCGTGCACACAAAGCAGTCAGGTTCTTTCTGCAGAAATCCCTGGCCTAGGCTAGGCACAGTTCAACTTACAGTACATCTGGTCCTCGCCCTCATACACCAAACACACCAGATTTGTCTGACCTGCTGGGCCTGGCTATTAAGAAGCATAGAATGCAGGGTAGCTAGGGGGCTCAGTGGATGGAGAGCCAGGTCCCAGAGACAAGAAGTCCTAAGTTCAAATCTGGGCTCAGGTATGTGTGACCCTGGACAAGTCACTTAACCCTCACTGCCTTGCCCTTACTGCTCTTTAGCCTTGGAACCAATACTTAATAATCATTCTGAGACAAGGCAGGAGGTTTTTTAAAAAGCACATAATAAAGGAAAGGCATGAGGTATAAAGAATGCAAATTCTGAATTAACTGCTTCTCTCCCTCTCTTGGTCTCTGGGAATTTGCCGAGTTACTTGGAATCAGTTTATTCGAGCAGGAAGGAACGTGAAAAATTCTCTTCCCCTTCTGTCCCCTCCCCACTCCTCGTATCAGGAAGGAAAGGGAAGGTCAGAGAAGTGGGGGGCCCAGGAAGGCAGGGAGTGGGTGCCTGAGCCCCAGCTCCTGACGCCAGGATCCTCATGTTCAAAACCAACTGAGAGCCAGGGCCATGGGTCACCAGAGCTCCTCACACCCACTCCTGGCAGGCTGAGCCACAAGCACACACACTGCACTCCCTGGATGAGTCTTGTCACTGGTCACACGCATCCAGTCAGCCAGCTACTACAAATACATAAAGGCAAGCAGCCCTCACCTCACATGGCCCTAGAAATGGTAACATAAAGGCAGCCAGTGTGTAATGGGTGGTTTTCCTATTCAAGGACGAGGCATCCAGTAAATAGAATCTCTTGCCCCTTCGGATGCCCTGTTGTGTTGGCAAACTACTGAAGGGATAAGGAAAAGGACCAAAAGTGAGAGCCCTCTCTAAGGGTCCTCCTAAGTCCCAGCCATTGAATGTCATGGTAAAGTCGTGACAGGAGGAGACTGCCTTTGGGGCCAATCTAAAGTCTATCTCTGCCCCAGTGAGCAAAGAGAAGAGGGCTGTGCAGCTCTGAAGGGGGCCATTAGTGGGTTTTTGGCCAGAGCTCAGCTCTCTTGAGGACCGGAGGGACCTTCTAGGAATCCAGAAGGCTGCCAGGCTACTTATGTTTGTATCTCAAGCAAAGGGAAAGAGAACAGATCCTCAGACATGTCACTGATCAGGACATAATGCCCACTAAGTGAGGAAGGAGAAAAAACTAGAGCTGTGTGATGAGAAATAGCCATCTCTTGCAGTTTAGCTCTTTGGGATTCCAGCTACTTAGAAGTAAAATGGGAGGGTTGGAATGGAGGGCCTCTGGTGTCTCTAAGGCCAACCCCTGGATTTCCTTAGGACTAAAAGGACGAGGGACCACCCACCTCCCCACCAGCCTATTTTAAGTTACCGAGTCCTAAGGGACAACAGCGAAATAAGCTCCAAGCCCGCACAGCCCTGTATCCCTCAGGTCATGAAGACAACTCCCAGCCCAGCCCTTGTGCCAATGGGCACCTCTCAGGAGTGGGCAAGCTTTGCCTAAACAATAAGGACAGGGCTAGCAGGCTTGTAAGGGCTCACAGGAAGCAAAGGAAGAAGGTTGGCTTACATCTCCTTTCTCTTGAATCTGCTTCAGGATCTCAGGGACAGGCATATCAATGTAGATCACCAGGTGAGGAGGTAAATACTCAGGGGCAGTGAGACGCTTGATTTCCTCATAGTGTTCCTTACCTGGGGAAAGAGGAAGAACTGGCCTGAGAAAGGAGGAGATGGCCTCGGAGCTGGCTCCCAATTCTCCTGGTCCTTGCAGCTGAGAACCTAAAGAATTTGTACTTGAAGATGTGCTCAGTCATCACTGTGCCAAGATTCCGCTGAAGGAGGAGGCTTCAGCCACACTCCCCATCCAGCAGATGTTCTAAGCACGGAGGAGGCTTCAGTGGAAGTCTCTTGGTCTAACATTCACATAGTCACGAGGAGCTCAGGCTCACTTCAGGACACGTGGACAAACAGATGCCTCAGACATGAACATATTTTCCTGAATAAAGACTTTTGGTTCCTCCATTCACGAAAGGTACACCTAACAGCAGTGCTCTAGTCCACAAGTTGTCTGCCACGAATCACAGGAGGAAGCACAGAATCCTGGGAAAAGGGCTACATAAACTGTCATACACCCCATGTGAACTTGGGCATTTGCTTAAATGGCTTAACCTCTTTGGGCCTCAGTCTCCTAAAACGAGGTGGCCAGAGTAAGGCCCCTTCTGACTCTAAAATCTGACTGAGGCCTGGCTGTGCAATTAGAGGATCAGGTTCAAATCCTGCCTCTGATTCTTGTGACTAAGGGCAGGTATTCTGCCTCTCTGGGGCTCAGGTTCTCAAGTAGAAAAAGGTGCTAAGCCTACTACACAGGGTTGTGAGGAAGCTCAGAGGAGAGATGGCATTTGCAAAGGGCTCTGGATCCCAGCCCTGCTCGTCACTCTGTGGCCAGCCACAGTACTTCAGGCTCACAGAAACAGGTCCCCCTCAGTCAGAAGGAGAACTTTGGGAAAAAAACCCTTGTCTGGAAAGAGGAATAGGATTTTCCTCAGCACTGATATGGGCACAACATGACAAGGAGCCTAATCCAAAGGTGAAGTGAAGCTGGGCAACCAAGCTGCTAGTGACCAGCAGGCAGAAATTTTATTCAATCTTGTGAGTTGAGCACCAAAAGAGGGGAAAAGAACCTCTAGACCTCTTTCTACGAAAGTAACACTGGTACACCCCAACTGCCCCTAAGGAGCTGACACAGCACTAGGAAAGTGATGGCAAACCTTTTAGAGATGAAATGCCGAGCCCCGCCCCCACCCCAGACTGTTTGCCATGCTCCCCACCCCCTTTACCTCACACAGGGGAGAGAAAAAGCACTCCTACTGGGCTGCTGGGCAGAGGCTGGGTAAAGTGAGGAATGTCCTCAGTGCAGATGAAGAGGGGGAGGGGAATGGCCCAAGCACTCTGCTTCCCTCCAACTATGCCACCTGTGAGCCACCCACCTTATTATCCCCTGTGTGCTCCCATTTGGACTGCTGGGCAGAGGGGTGGGGAATGTGAAAAAAATGTCATCAGGCACAGTGGAGAGAGGGAGGGGAGCAGCCCCACCCAGTCCCTCTGCCTTTCTAGTAATGGGACGGTGATGGGGGGACATGGTAGCTGCATGCCCAGAGAGTGCTCTGCGTGCCATCTTTGGCCCCCATGCCATAGGTTCACCATCACCACACTAGGGAAATGAAGTGTGTAATTAGAATTTTGTATGCCAGGACTCCATTTCCCAGCACCTCATTTCTGTCCTCAGGTTACATCCTTACGTTTTGGAGATAAAGTTTCGGTAACCCAGCCCTCTCTTCTCTCTCTCTTCTCCCGCGAACACGGTCAGGAAAAACTGCTCTTTACTCAGGCTTTACTTTTCCTCTACTTCAAATGATTATTAATAAATCTTATAAAACGTAACACTTGGAGTTATTGGATATTAATTTTAATCTTAAAGAAGGTGGAAGGTGGGAATGGCAGGGACAGACGAGGCTGACAACAATGGGACAGGCCCAGCCAGCAGGCTCAAGGGCAACTCAAGGCAGAAGGAAGAATCCAGGAAGGCATCCCATGACCAGGGAGAAAGTGCATGCACCTGGCCTAGTCGCCTCTTTGTGGCTTCTCTGACTTAGCCCACAGCTCCAGGCCCCAACTCGGAGCCTGGTCTCCTCCATCTCCTAAATCATTCCCTAATTCCTGCCTCAGAGCCTCACAAAATAAACATGAGAATGAAACTGCCCAAAGTGGTTGTAGAAGAGACTGTACTGAACCAAAAGGCCCTTTCTGGGTTGTCTCTGGTTCCTACTGAGCTCTTGTCAGGGACATTCTGGATCATGAATGCCCTGGACAGCCTGGAGAAGTCTATGTACCCCTTCTCAGAGCCAGGCAGCTCCTGTAGGCTCAAGCCCCCTCAAATGGTAAACTGTGACTAGAGATCCAGAGGAACCTGGGACACTATGGACAACAAAAAAGGAACAGGACCCAGAAAAGCAAGGAAGGTTTGGTCACAATCAAGGCCACACCAGAAGGCCACTAAGAATGACTGACTCTAAACAATGTCAGACGGTTCTGCTGACTGGCCTTTCCTACTTGGGAGCCAGAACAACCCCCACGTGTCCAGGGGGACAAGTGGATGACGCCAACTCACATTCCTTTCGGATGAATCCTTGCTTGAACATGGCCTCCATGAAGACAAAGTCGCTGAAGATGGAGCGCTCCAAAACCACGCCTTGTCCTGTCATCACAAAGAGGAGTGCTATTAGGGCCCTCTGACCGAGGACAGCTGGCAAGTGTCCCCGGGCCAACAGCAAGACATCCCCAACCTCTTCAGCCATATCAGACAGCCAGACAAGGAGCCTAGAAAAAGGGTTTCGAATGCTGGCCCTAATACCTGGGCACCCAGGAGGCTCCAGTTTCTTGATCTGTAAAATGGGGACAATGACTCTAAACCTAAACTACCTTAACCGTCCTTTCCTCAGAGCTAAGTGCAGAAAAAGGGAGAAGGGCTTGATTGCCTGAGTTCACGCCCAAGACTTCCTCCAGGAGGGAACATCCTCCACTAATATAGATTAGCACCTTCTCTGTGACTGGCCTATGTTGTGATAAGGGGAGGGTCCCTGAAGAAGCGTGTGTGTGTGGGGGGCCGGGGGGGGAATGATGGGTTCAGCCAGCACATGTCAGAGGTAGAACCTGAACTCTTAAGTCACCCTGGCCCAGAGGCCTTCAACTTCTTACATTTGTTAGTTTCAAATGATGACCCTGCCTCATGCTCAGAAGAGTAGCAGGCAGGGGAGAAAGAGCCTTTGTAGCTGCTTTTCATGCTTGAAAACAACCTTTCTAAAGAAACTGTGATCATCAGTGAAGCAGCTACTAGCAAACAAGAACCCATCTCTGCTTGACCTATGAAGTCATCACTCTCGGGAAACCCATGTAGGGGCCAAACCCTCCCCTCCACGCAGTCACGACCTGAGACCGGGGGGAGGACAAGTTTACAAACCCTGAAACAATTAGAAAGCCGCATATGCCAAGTTCTAATTAAGTGCTCGTCCAAATGAAACAAGCAGGGCTGCTACCCCTACAGACGTCTCTCGCCTTTCTCACCCTCTTCCACTCCGCTACCTCCAAAGTCTCACAGACTCAGGCCATCTCTTCAACGACTTAAGTAAAACAGCTGTGTCCTCTGGTGGGTCTACACTGCTGGAATCCTACATTGCTTGTCTTCTGAACACTCCCTCACCTGTGCTCAGCAGGTGCTCCAGGGCATCGGAATACTGCAGAAGGCGGTTGGCATAGAGCCAGGACTGCAGACGATAGGAATTGCCATCATTACTCTTGGGATCGTCGTAAAATTTCTCCAAACTGCAATTGCCACCCAACTCTGGACTCAGAATGGCTCCGCTGCCTGAAGTCTTTTCTGCATAATGTATATCAACCTCAGGAAAGTGTCTCAAACCTGGGGATGGAAGAAATGAAGTCATGGTCTACGTCACATCTACAAATCCGCCCCTTACAGCTAGTAATTAGAAACGGTCTAGTGAGTTTGCTGAATAATGACGTAACTAGATACAGAGCCTCCTGCAGTGAGGGGGGAAGGCTCTTCCCTAAAGAGTGCAAGAGCGGCTCCGGGGCTCCATGGGACAGTGTGGCCTGGGCCTGGCCCGATAGCCCGTGAGTCCTGGGGAGTCTGGCTCAGATACCCCCGCACCTGGCTAGCCCCTTTGTCCTGAACCACCGGCAAGTTGGTACCTAATTTTTCGGCCAGATCCTTGGCCAGCACCCTCTTCCCAGAGCACAGGTTGCCTTCCACGGTGATCACTTTGCTTTTGTCGCTGAATCTCTTCAATGTCCTCTCGCCGAGTATGTAGGCCAGGAACCCATAGCGCCGCTGCAGCCTGTGCTCCAGCCCAGTGTGAATTTTCGCCTGAAAGAAGGGGTCGGACCAGGGAAAACTGTCAGTGCTCTCTCTGGGAGACCATCTCAAACTCCCGAAGCTCAGTCACTTCTGCTCCTGGCTAGACGCCTGCTGTATACCGGGCTGTTGTAGGGGACCCAGGAGAAAATTGGGGGGCTGTTCCCCTCCTTCACTTGTTCAAGACTCTAGAGAGGCCAGGGGGGCTAGCAGCTGGCTGCACGAAGCGGCGGGAGACAGGAGCTCCTGGGGTGCCTGCCAAGCCCGCCCGCCGGCCCCGGGGCTCGGAGGAGAAAGGGACGAGAGCTCGGCATGACAGCCGGTGGCAAGCGGACAGGAGCTGAGGACCCTCAGAAGGGAAGGGGAAAGGAGGGGTTCCTCAGGCCCGGGGAATCAAAAACAGAGACTCCTGCACTGTGGCCTCCGCATCTGCGCCGGAGTCTCCGCCCGGGAGGGGCTAGGCCGGAAGTAGGCCACGAGCTCCAACCTGGGCTGGGTCACTGGCACTGGACGACTGGAGAGGTGGGGAACGCCAGAAAGTTGGGGGGGGGGCGTTAAGAGCTAGTTAGGGGAGCCGAGGCAGGAGCCCAAGGTCATGGGGGCCGGGCCGCTTCCGCCCACTCACCGCGCACGGGGCGCCCATGACCAGGAGGCCGCGCGCGGACACTGACAGGGACACGGCCCAGGCCGCGCGGGGCCTCAGGAGAACGGCTGCCATCGCGTCCTTAGGGTCCGAGGGCGCCGCGACCGGGAGCCGGCCTCTGGGGTCCTGAGGGCGCAGGAACTCCGCGACTTCCGGTGTCGCCCGGAAACGACGTAAGAAATTTCCGCTGTGGGGCTGAGAACTAGGGAAGGAGGCAGTGAGGACCGGGAAGCAGCTGGAGGAGCAGGGCGGGGCCGAGAGCAGGGGAGGCGGGGCTGAGAGCGGGGAAGGGGCGGGAGGAGAGGTTGGGAGCGGAGGGAAGGGCGGAGCTGAGAGAAGAAAGGGGTTGAGGGCCAGAAACTGAGGGGAAGGGCGGAACCGAAAGCCAGAGGAGGGGCTGAGAAGAAAGGTTTCGGGAGCCGGGACTGGACGGAAGGGTGGAGCGGACCCAATGAGAGCCCCACAGTCGGGTCCTCCTAGACCTCCAGTCCAAAGCGGCTTCCCTCCACGTGCAGCTCCTACAAGCAGATTTCGCGTGGCCCCTGTCCGCCGGGCTTCGGGGGTGCAGGGTTAGGGCCCCCAGGGGATGCCAGTGAGCTGTGCCAGGGGCACCTTCGGGCAAGGTCACAGGGTGTCCATGGGGAACAGAAGCCGGCTGCACAAAGCCGAACCAGCGTCCAAGAGGATGGAAACGCCTGGCCTAGGATGCTGAAGGGGTTGGGGGTGGGGTACTGTGTAAATAGAATTAGCTCTAGTCCATTCATAGTCAAAACTCTACCCCTTTAGTGGGGAGGGAGATGTGTGACCCACACGTGACAATAAGTGGCAAGTCAAGAAGTAGGGACGGCCCTTTGGGCCGTCCAAATCAGTGCAGAGTCTGCCATTTGTCCACTTGAATTAGAGGTGGACCCCCAGGAAGTGAAGAGAGACATGATCTCTTCTAGTATGTTGGTTACTTCCTGTTGGGGGAGTCCAGCTCTGAACTTGGGGCAGAAGGCACTCTGATGAGACCTCAGGCAGCTTCTACTCTGAATGGTCACGTGGGTAAGTTAGGCTGACTTCTTGGGCCTACCTTGGTATTTCCAAACTCTACCTTTAGTAGGCACTAGCCTATCTGATTGCTAGGTCTTGTGGCTTGTAGCCTCATTTAACCTTCTCTCTCTGTCCAGGCCTCTGCAGGCCTGGACCAGCCTCTCCCTCTCTCTATTTCCCTGCCTTTTACCTTCCTAATTGCAAATAAACTACCTTAAACCCAATCCTGACTTGGGTCTATTTTAATTACGGAATCCATCTGAACTGTTGATTCCTGGCGGCCACACTTGAATTATATATCTATAAATACCTTAAATCTCCCTCTAACAGTACCACGGGAAGGGCCCTGAGCAGCCTGGGACCCTCCGCCCCAGCCGGTCAATCCTCACCAGCGACCTGCCTGGTTCCAAGGTGCCAGGCCTGCCGACTCCCAACATGCCCGTAACAGGAGCGCACCATGGGAAGGCGGAGGGTCCCAGGGACCTTGGCCTGCAGGTGGGCTGGACCCTGCATAGCCTGCTCCTTCTGGGATCAGGTACTGGGCTCCTGGCCCAGCCAGAGCCAACCCATCCGAACTTTCACCAGAAAATAGAGCTGCAACATTTCTTCACCTAAACCATTTTTATTCTGTCTCTGAAGTACACTTGGGGAAAGGAAAAAAAGGTCACAAAGCTTCCTTTGCTCCAGCAAATGGATCGTGGAGTTACCAGCACACACTGAAAAACCAAGACCACCCTTCCCCACCCCCACCTGGAAAAGCGGCTCCCTTTTGACACTACCATGATGATGGCTTTTCAAAAAAGAAGTCTCGGGGACATCACTACCCCCAAAGAGCCCTGGCCATAGTTGTTCCATGACACCTGAAAGGCACATCCTAAATACCCATGTAGGCACATGGGTGGAAAAAAGCAGCAAGATCTCTGGCTTCTCCAAAACAGATTGCAGAACAGAGCTCAGGTTATAGAAGGAAGCCATGATGCAACTTGAGAAAGCTATGGCATGGCACCAAAGAAAAAGCAACATGCCAGTGTCTATTCGCTGACTCCCAAGGCTCATTTCCAGTCCTCTGGCCTAGGCCTTCCAGCCAAAGGGACTACGCTTGGTTGGATGGCAAAGGATCGACCCAATCTCGCCCTAAGCCGTCCTTCCAAGTACAAAGTGAGCCATAGGCCAAAATTCATAAAAAAAAACTTCAGCAAGTGGATTCTTGTGTTGTTGAAGGATGGGCTAGCAGGGAAGGGAAGGCATTTCATTTTCAGTCCTGTATGATATGTTGCGGTTATATGGCCAGCAATGCTTCCTTTCCTTCACTGTCAAACCCATCATTCCTGGGTGTTCTTTTGAGCCCACCTCTCGAATAATACAACACGTATTTCCGGACCAATGGAACAAGTGCCAATGCGGCTTTTGGTTATGCCAAAATCATGGGCATTCTCCAAAAAGAAGTACTGAACAAATTTGACTTGGGCTGTGAGGCTCGGAATTCCTCAGTTTTGCTCTGGAGAATTCCGCTGCCAAGTTAATGGTTTTAAAAGTGTAATGGTGGACCTACGAGATTTCCCAGGACGTTATCATATCCCTTTGAATCACCTCCTAAGCATTGTCCAGGTGTGTATCCCAGGAAAGGCTCCAGGCCTTGGGCTTCTTCCACTTTACAAGCTGCCAGGAGTCTTTGCGAAACCAAGAAAACAACAGGCTTGTTTTATACACTCTTTATTTCCCTGTCTTTATGTCCAAGCTCAGCCAGGTGGGACACTGAATGTCAAACTACCTCTAAATTAGAAAGTAAGTCAAATGAATCAAACACACAACAGGCTTATCTGATAGTACCCCAAAGGGCAAGACTGGAGGATAACCAGGGGGACTGAGGCATTTCGACTATACGAAGAGGTCCGCTGGGAAATCACCCCCACAGAGCGCTACTCCAAAACCCACACTATGGAACACTGGCTGGTGTGGTCAGTCCTAGCCTAAGGAGGCTGATGATCTCATTCTCCAAGGGATGATCCCTGTCTATCTCTCATTTTTAAATGTCAAAGACTGCAGTATCATTACCCTAAGATAATGGATTAAACTTAGTTCAAAAGGAAACCATTTTAATGTGTAAAATGAAGAATACAGGGAAAACAGATCAACGGACAAGAGAACATCAGAAGGTCAAAAAAGTCATCCGTAGTTTTGCTACAGAGAGGTGTTTGGCAGCAGGTGGGGAGGGCTGCTGGCACGGTGGTCTGCAGCTAACGGAGGCTGGAACCATTCTTAATATAGTGTCCAAAAAAATCTGAAGAGACTTTGGGGAAAGAACTTCAAGGCCCTGGAGATGAGTGAGGCGAAGAGAATCAATCAATCTCTCTCTCTCTCTCTCTCTCTCTCTCTCTCTCTCTCTCTCTCTCTCTCTCTCTCTCTCTCTCTCTCTCTCTCTCTCTCTCTCTTTC
>NC_058133.1:520465119-520518774 GCF_016433145.1 Gracilinanus agilis
CTCTCTCTCTCTCTCTCTCTCTCTCTCTCTCTCTCTCTCTCTCTCTCACTCTCTCTCGCCACCGAACTGACTCATCTCCTCCTCAATCCATCTCACAATCCAGCCCCGGGAGAGCTGTGATAAACACAGAGTGGAAGGCGGAACGAGAAACCTACTTGAGTTGCTGCTGGTTGTTGCGTAAAAGCCTCCCTGGCCGCTTACTTTCCATGGTCCAGGCTCTGAGAAAGTCGGGAGATGGAAAACTGAAATCCAGGAAAGATGGCAGGACCATGGCCTGGAAAAGGAGACAACATTTCCGGAAATGTAAAAGTTACCCTCTCTGGAAAGCTTTATTTATCGGCGATAACAGACGTGCTGTAGTGAGGGCGTTAGTGGAGTCTCCCCAGTCCGGTCCTGCTCCTGTGGGATGGCTACAGCTCATGGCCTGCTCCCCGCCTGGACAGAAAGAAATTCCTTTCTGAGAACCTGAATCTACTCTTCCATTCATCCTTCAGATTCAGAAAATGGGTCTACCTCGGTCATAAGTGAAGCACCGCCTCCTCCTTCACAAAAGCTTCCGCCTAGAGGAAATGGGAGGGAGGCCTATTCCCAACCTTTATCGAGAAGGCTCTATGGCTGCTCCCTTCACTCCAGGCCCAGGGCCTCAGGACATGTCTTCCATCACAAGAGGCCAGGCTCCCTCCTGCAGAAGTAATGAGAAGATGACAAGCTTCTTCCTTGGAGGAAGAAGGTCTTGCCTTACCCCGTTCTTCTCAGTCCTGCTGCGACCTGTCATGTATGGGCCTGCCAGGGATAAAGGCCAATCAGTGACGCCCATTCTCTGTTCCCGGAGATTTCCCTTTCCTGTGCAGAGGACAGCTGGATGTTTAGCTCTTCCAAATGCCAAAGTGACCAATTCTTTCCCTAGCAAGGTCTTGCCTGCGGCCTAGTTTGGCCTCCTACTAGAAGTGGCTCGACTACTCTCCTTGGAGAATGATGAAGCCATCTGGGCAAGGAGAGCCACTCGGATCAGAGGACAGTCGGAAGGGATCTCATGCTTGGGTGCAAAAAATCAGTTCTGCCGAAGGACAAGATGGAGTTGCTATAGCTGGAGAGCCATTTGTCTGAAAGACAACTGTGGATCTCAGAGAACTAAGAATTCTCAAACGTGCTGGGGCAACCAAGAGCTGAAGCCATCCCAGGTGGCCAAATGACCGAGGAGCTACACTGTCCCCAGGCAGGCTGGGTGAGGCCTGCCTGAATCACGGGAGAAAAATGGTCCTGCTGTCCCAGGCACCCTGCTTTAGGAAGGACACACGTAAGCCAAAGCGCTTAAAAGGGTGGCCAGTCAAGTGCTGACCAGCTCCCAGACTGCACGGGAGCCTGCCAGAGAGAAGCCAGAGGGAGGATCCAGCAGGGAACCTTATACCTCAGAAGGACTGCCTGTGTGGGGTTTGGCCAGTGGGGTCAGAACCAGGGGCAAAGGGACATAGACAGAGATTTAGTGTAAAGAAAGACTTTCTGAGCACCAAAACCCCCAAGACATGGGAGAGGGCTAGGCTCCCCTCACCAGAGGTCTTAGAGGAAAGGCTGGATGGCCGCAGGCTCGTGGAGAAGTTGTGGAGGGCACGGGGTGGCTCCTGGGGGAGATCCGCCTGGGTCACTCAAGTCCAAAAGGCAACCCATCTGCCCTTGACAAACACGAGACCCATTTATCAGAAAAGAAAGCGGCTATCTTCCTCAGGCCCCATGGAGAACATCTGGCTTGTGTGGCATCTGCTGACAATGACCAGAGGTCTGCGAGTGACTGAAGCCATGGCTCAGATGGATGGGCCTAGGCTGAAGGAAACCCATGGCAGCCAATTGTCTGAGCTCTGGACTCATCCCGTTGCTCACGGGGAACCATGGGGAAAGGTGAGGAAGGGCTGGCTTAACATTTCGCTGGTCAGAAACCAAGCCCCCACCTTGAAATACTCTGAGGAAAAACCTGACCTGACTCTTCAGATCCGCCAGGGAGGCCTCTTCGGAGATCTCCACATCCCCCACAAAAGTAAACAGGATTTCAGGCTGGAACACTTCTGGGGCTTCTTTATACAGATCTGGGGCAGATTAAATAAACAACAGGTCATGCCCCCTTGACAAGTCTCCAGGCGATGCTAGCAAAAGCCTGCTCACGGCCCCCTTCAAGTCTCAGGTGCGATCTTCTAGTTCTGCCACATGGTGGAAACTCACTTCCAACTATCTGGGGCCTGCCTGCTTTCCTTCTTCCTCTGATTTTCTCTTATATTCTTTATTATAAGGAATGACCCTCGGGGAAAGGGGGGCGGAGAGGATATGGTGGCAAATGTAGGTGACAGAAAAACCAAAGATTTATCAAAGTTTATTTTTTATCAAGGAAAAAAGTTGGAACCTGAGACCAAGAAGGATGGGAAGCTCTCAAGAACAAAATTTCCCGCTGTCAAAAACAAACAAAAAAAGGTTATTTAAACATTAAAAAACTATAAAGCTCTGCTTAGGGCTAGAGAAGGAACAACGAAGGAAATGGAGGAGAAAGGAGAAGAAGGGAGGAAGAAGCAGGGTGAGCAGAGTGCGAAGGCTAGAACAAGCAACAGTACCGGGGGATAACACGGGGATGATGGGGAGGGAAAGAAGCCCACTGGGCTGTCAAAGCCACCTGTCCTTCATGAAGGGCATTTGAAAATTCTGAAAGAAATCACAGGCCTGTGATGGCTGAATAACTGCTGGGGAGCCAGGAGGAGTAGACCAGAGCCATGAGGGGGGCTTGGCATGAGCCACATGGGGAATCCTGCAAACTATAAGCTAGCAGAGCTGGGCCCAAACAGATTCTAGAAAGGATAATTAAGGGACAGACTGTGAGGGCTGTGAAAAAGGCATGATTGTCACCGTATGCAGGTGTGGGTCTGAGTCATTAGACAATTATTAGGCCAGGAGAACAGGGAAAGGCTGCAGGGTCAATAGATTTCTTCAAGGCATTAACCTGAGGGACCTGAGACCTGAAGTCTGTCTCCTTTCACACATCTTTATTTTCTTTATTTCAACAAAACTGGTTTCCTTTGTAATTGTAAGCATTTACAAAGAGGATTCTAGGAAGAGGCCCATGGACTTCACCAGCCCTCTGCCAAAGGACCACTGCCAGAGAACACTTGCATCATCAGCAAAAGTCCCCCATCGTTTCTTTGTAAGAAAGACAGAGATGTGACCTAGATGCTAGGATGGTTTGGTGGGTTTGGAAATGACTGATCAACAGACCCCAAGAATCATCATCCGTGGTCTGGGATCAACTGTCGAGAAGGTTTCCAGTGGAACTTCCCGGAGTTCTGTCCTTGGTCTTGTCCAAATCCAATCAAAGGTCTGGATTAAAACTTGAAAGAGGGGGCAGCTGGGTAGCTCAGTGGATGGAGAGCCAGACCTAGAGACGGGAGGTCCTAGGTTCAAATCTGGCCTCAGACACTTCCCAGCTGGGTGACCCTGGGCAAGTCACTTGACCCCCATTGCCTACCCTTACCACTCTTCTGCCTTGGAGCCAATACACAGTATTGATTCCGAGACGGAAGGTGAGGGCTTAAAAAAAAAGAAAAAGCCTTGAAAGAGTGTATGCAGTGATAACCCATGTATATAGCCCAGTGGAATTGCTTGTTGGCTCCGGGAGAGGGAAGGAAAGAGGGGAGGGAGAGAAAATGAATCGTGTAACCCTGGAAGAATATTTAAAGACAAAAATAATGATAAAAACTTGAAGTGTCTTCATCAAGCTTCCTGATGGCCAAAGCCAGGAGGAAAAGCTAAGACGAGGGAGAAAAACATTTGGAACCCAAATGATTCAGAGATGGGCTTGAATGTGATGGGCTGAAGGGAGAAATGGGGATCCCTAAACTTATAGAAAGGGAAAAGATATGGACACACGGTTCTGTTGGGCCACAGAACTATTCAGTGAGCAACGTTCAGGCTAAATCATCTTCTGCTGCATCTCCAAAGAACAGGAGGACATGGGTCTGGCTCCTTCATCCTGATTACATTAACCGAGAGGCAAGTCAGCTACACAATGGCAGAGACAGAAACAAATACAGTGAAAACACAAGAAACTGAGAGTAAAAGAGGAAATAGTCTACAGGACTAAAAATCCTTTGTAATTGGGTAAAGAAGGAAGCTGGGCCACTGAGGAGCCTTTCTCCTTCCTTACTGCTCCTTGCTGGCCTTTTCCATCCATCTGCCCAGGAATGGAGAAGGAAACGGTAAGATCCTGTGCCCCAGCCCCAAGGGCCACGCATCAGGAATCCTGGCTTCTCAGCAGCCCACCTTGTCTGTCCTTTGAAGACAAGAGGCAGTTGAGACAGGAAAGGAGGCATTCAAGGTTCATTTCTTAAGAGCGCAGAACCATCTTCTGGGCGTGCCTTTATCACTGCCTAGCTGACATGACTTTGGGCAAACAAGCTCCCAAAGAAGGTCACTGACAAGGCGGCCCACCCCAGAGAGGAGGAAGGAGAAGAGCGAGCGGCCTGGAGACTCTGCCATAAAGGGAAAAGAGCAGGAAGCAGGGAGGGTTAGCCTCCTTCAGGAGTATGAAGAATGGCCCTGGGTAAGGAGGAACAGGAAGTTTCAGAGAGGGCGGGAACAAAAATCTGCCCAAGAATGAGGAAAAGGGGCAGCCTCAGAGGGCAACAAAGGCTTCCTTCTCAAGGAAGGTGGACAGGGGTTTGCTATTCAGATGAGGCCCCTTCCAGCTTGGGGGCCCATCACTCGATTGGTGGGAGCCTGTCACTGTCTTGGTTTATTAAGCGGCACCATCGTACCTCTTCAAGACCAATCTCAAAGGTGTTCCCGATGGCACCAGATGTGAAGGCACTTTGAGAACAACATGATGTAAATCTCACATATTATCACTACTAACGGGAACCCCTGCCCACTCTTCTGGTCAATGACTTCTAAGCTAGGGGCCTGCAGACCCTTCCCAAATGCTGCTCATCAACCTTTCTGCTAACTTCTTCAAAACCTGGTCTTCTAAATGTGCAGACCATTATTTGTGCTGTGGAGATCCCACTTCAGCCTTACTTTCTTCAGGGGTGATTCTCAAAGCGTCCACCTGCTGAATCATGTGGTCCATTTGGTCCGGAGGGTCGACCTGATATCCCGGGGGAAAGGATGGATGGTACCACCAAATAGGCACTTTTAGGAAACCCTGAGGAGCAAAAAGTATCTCTCAGCTGTTACAACGTCAATGAATACAGATGAGCTGTGCCCACCTCTCTGACAAAGAACAAATGCAATGGCCTGCGTAGGATGGGACTCATCAACCCGATTCCTCCCAAGGAGATGGAGGTCCATCAGGCTTTCCCACGTTTCCTGCCTCTGGGCCCTCCAAACCAAGTCGGACTTCTGAACCTGTCCTGGCCCCCTGCAGCCTGACTTCCTTTTGGGTGTGGTGGTCACCCCGTGGAGAGTGGGACTAGCTGGCTTTCTCCATCTGTACCCCTAGCCCGCGGCACAAGCCTTGGCACGCAGTCCACTTGTAGATGAAGGCCTTCCCTAGGCATAATGTGCTTATCATCACTTTAACCAAAAACCATTCCTCGTTAAAGAACCACTTGAAAAACAGCAGAAGTTGGACAGGGGTGTGCTAAGGAATACATAAGCCCACCAAGCCTAAACAACATTTGGGGAAGACTGTTAAAAATACTCCAGTGAATCATTTGTTTTCAGGCGCTGTCCAGGTGCCTAAGGCGGTGCACCGGATAGAGCACCAAGCCAGAATCCCAAGCCAGCCTCAGGTACGTCCTAACTGTGTGACTTGGGCAAGTCACTTAACCCTGTTTGCCTCATCTATAAAAATGAGCTGGAGAAGAAGACAACCAACCACTCCAGTATCTTTGCCAAAAAAAGAAACCCAACTGGGGATTTGAAGAGATGGGCATGACTAAAGCCTTAGAAACACCATTCCTGATGCAAAAATGGGGTCAGGACTCAGAATGCTTTTTGACCCCAGGAAGATGATTTCTTTGAGGATTTTCACAAGGAGACGTCATCGATTTGCCCTGTCTGAGTGAATCAAATCCACGCTGAGAGTGTCCGGGGGCCAGGCTTCCCCCTGCTTCCCAGGGGTCTTGGTCCAGACAAGAAAAACCTAGTCCCCTGGGACAGCTCTGCTCAGAAGGGGCGAGGCTCCTCCCAAGCAGGAGGGCAAACCTTCGGAGCACCAACCACCCTCCTGCCTGCCCACCCCTCCCTTCCTTTCCTCCCTCCTGGAATCAAACTGCTGGTTTCAGCATGAGCCTCTTACCTTAGGGGGGAGCTTCCCTTCAGACAGTATCAGAGTATCTCCACTGTAGATGAGCAGGTCACTCAGACAAGCATCCTGCAGGGAGAGAGAATCCTTTCAGGCTTGGGGTCAGGATTTGGGGTCTCTCTGCTGCCCGACACTGAAAAGGATTAAGACGCATTCAACCCCATGCCCGCCCCCGAGTGGACTCTGCTGCCTTCAGAGAGCTGGCAGAACGTCAGCAAGGTGCCTCCCCTCAAAGAGCTTACAGGCAGGCTGAAGAGACAAGACCCCAGACAGTGGAAAGAGGAGCCACGAGTGGGGCAGGGCTGCAGAGATCGAGAGGAAAGGCATGCAAGCACAGTGGTCAGGGAGAGAGCTAGAAAAGAGGCATTACAGGGGCAGAGAAGAAGCGTGGTCCATTTGAAGGACCATTAGATTTCTTTAAATCCTATGGGGTGGCTGGATGGTATGGTGGAGAGAGGGCTGGGCCTGGAATCAGGAAATCCCAAGTTCAAATCAAGCCTTTGACCCACACTAGCTGTGGGACCCTAGGCAAGTCCACTCTGTTTGCCTCAGTTTCCTCATCTGTCAAATGAGCTAGAGAAGAAAATGGCAAACCATTCTTAATGGGTTCACAGAGTTGGACGTGACTCAGGCAACTGAATGACAACCCAAAAGAAGTAAAAGATATGACTGCACCAGAGAGGAGGAGGATGAGTCTAGCTTTTGGAAAGCCAAGCAGAAGAGTCTGGAAGCGGGCCATCACTAAAGAAGCCCAACGCCGTGCAGAGAATGGATTTTACACGGGCGCCCCAAGAGGCAGCAAGAGCAGATAAGAGACTGGGTAGCAATTTGGGCGAGTGTGATGAGGAGGAGCACATCATGGGAGAGGAGGAATATTTTATAGCTAACATGGGAAAGGCCACAGGGGGAATGACAAAAGAAGGGAAAGCCAAAGGGGACCAAAATGGCAGAAACTGGAATGGCGGGCATGGAAGCCAATTGTTGGGATGGTTTGAAGTCTCGTTGTTTAGGGGTGGGAGGGAAGGTATAGGTAAGTCTGGTTTTACATAGCCCGAGCTCCACGTGACTCCGAGATGTTCAAGGAGCAATTCCAATAGCCAGCTAGAGATCTGGAACAAAAGCTCAGGTGCGATCGAGTAGGAGAGATATAGAGATGATGGCCATGACCAAGCCTTTGTTTTCAATGGTCCACTGCTGGCATACCGTACCCCTAGAACACAGACTGTGAGGTCCTGCTAGGACAGCCTTGGAACTAGGTCCCTTTGTTCCACGGGGGAACAGCTAATTCAGAGGAAGCAGTGGAGGGTGGAAGCAAGGTGCTGCCATCTCAGCAGCTTGGGCAATCGTTATTCCAAGAACTTATTTCTCTTTCAATGGTTCATCTTCAGTGGGCTGGACTAAAAGAGTGAAATGGATAGGGAAGGGAGAGGAGAACGGGAACCCTCTGACATCTTGCTGCTAGGAAACCCCAGTCTGAGTGGCTAGATAGGGTTCTAGGCACATCAAATGGGTCTCAAAGTATTTAGAATTAACTTCAATTTAGCTCATCATCAACCCAAGGTCCCCAAAGAAACAGGGTCATTTCTTGAGATGCCTAAGGAGTTTGAGAAGACCCACGTGGCCAGCGTGGCCAGCCACAGTGTCTGTGAACAAGTAGGTGAAATGAACTTTCCTGGGAACAAATATGGCATGCGTTCCATTCTCCAAGATTAAGAATTTGAGCTTCAGATATTGACAATGCATTCACTCGTCCAGGTCGTCTATGAGCAAAAGAAATACAGTGCCTGGCACGTAGGGGTTTAATAAATGCTTGCTCCCTTCCCCCTCCCCTCTATCAGTGGCCCAAATACCCCCTGCCTCTTGCTACCTGCCTTTCTTGACCTGTGGTTGCCACTTCTGCCTACCATCAAGACCAAGACATGCCCTCTATGCCAAAAGGAAGATTAGAAGAACGGTGATGGAGGTTCTCACCGAAGTGGTTCTAATCAAGGCTGAAATGCCCATCACGAAGGGAGCACTTTAGAACTTTCTAGACCATGCTGCACTAGAATACTCACAAGGTTCTCTATTCCTAGAGATCTCCAAAGCCAAGAACCACCACATTTTTGAGGTAGGAGGAGCCTTAGAGATCAGCTTCGTAAATTTCTAGTACTATAGAAGTCAATTAACTTGATTGGTATTATTTGGTCCAAAATATCATTTTACAAACGAGAAAACTGGCTGAGGGAGGTTAAGGGACATGTCCGAGGCTACCAGGTTAGTGAGTGGTACAGCCATGAGGAAAATCCTGTTGCTGATGCCCACCCCCACTGCAGTGGCCTAGCCTCTGCTCACAGGATGGCCAAATCTACACTTGTATTAGGGAATAGAAGATAGACATTTGTGGAAATAAAAATTAATTAGAAAAGCTCTTACTTCCTCACTTAAAGGCTCTCCAGCTTCAAAGCACCAATCCATTTTTCGCAAATGCCATGAGTCACCTATGATGAAATAAAAATCTGGATGAAGGAATTCTAAAGAGTCATCACTTGGAAGGATGTTTATTCATTCATTCATTTGTTCGTTCGTTCGTCAAGAGGCAACATTTCTTTGGATCCAATGAAGCCCAAAGGGGCCGGGAGAACCATGAGGGAGGAGGGGCCGAGGGCACCAGCTGGGGTGCTGACTAATGTCCCCTGTCCAGACTAGACTGTCAAGTAAGTCACCTTTCCTCCTACAGGAGAGAGTATCCAGATTCCATGCAGGTTCTCACAGTGCTTACCTCACCCCATTTTCAGGGGGAATTTTAGACCTCTGACCAAATGCCATGTATGCTGCTACATGCTAGAGAAACGACTTCTATGTGAAAAGACAGAAATAATTAAGGGATATAAAATCACCAAGCTCAGACAAGAGCCAAGATGAGAGCACAGACAAAAAGGCTGGGAAGGGGCAGAGCAGCTGCGGGGGCCAAGGCTCCTGGACAATAGCTGGAAGAAGCTTTGGTTGGCTTTGGAGGAATCTGCTCAGGTTCATCCAGGAGAAAAGGAGGAAGAGACATTCCACACTTGATCTTGGCCAAAAGGCCAAGAAGCGATAGGAAGAGACATGCCAAAGACAGACTCGGGACATGAACCACTGGCTAAGAGTGTCTAAGCATGGCTTTGGGACTTCTGGCTGCAGTTAAGAATAAAGTCAAGGTAGACTGTGGGCCAGGGATAGAATCTACAGAGAAAGGACTGGGAGAAGCATAGGGACACACAGGATTTGAACCTTACTCGCTGTGGGATCCTGGACAAGTCACTTCTCCCTGTTTGCCTCAGTTTCCTCATCTACCAAATGAGTTGGAGAAGGAAATGGCAAGCTGAAGTGGAAAACCTCCAGGTGGGCTACATCAAACACAGGTCTAACCCTGGGGTGGGAAATGGGTAGTTCCAGGAGACGAGACCCAAGAAAAAAGACTGTGGTGGCAGAGATAAATTCATAAAAGTGTGCCAAGAAGCCAGATGAGAGTGATGTCCAGGCACAAGGAGGGGAATGAGACCTCAGGGGTAACATAAGGAGGGATGGGACTCCTGGAGGGGATATGGCTAGAGAAGGGCCTCCTTTTCTCAGCTCCCTGGGGCAGCCTGCTTTAGAAGAAAATGTACTTCCAACCATTCTGGAGGGCAATTTAGAACTATGCCCAAAGGGCTTTAAAAGACTGCCTACCCTTTGATCCAGTCATACCACTGCTGGGTTTATACCCCAAAGAGATAATAAGGAAAAAAAAGTTGTACAAAAATATTCATAGCCGTGCTCTTTGTGGTGGCAAAAAATTGGAAAATGAGGGGATGCCCTTCTACTGGGGAATGGCTGAACAAATTGTGGTATCTGATGGTGATGGAATACTATTGTGCTCAAAGGAATGATGAACTGGAGGAATTCCATGTGAACTGGAAAGACCTCCAGGAACTGATGCAGAGTGAAAGGAGCAGAACCAGGAGAATGATGTAAACAGAGACTGATACACTGTAGCACCATCAAATGTAACTGACTTTGCTACTAGCAGCAATGCAAGGAGCCAGGACAATCCAGAGGAACTTGGGAGAAAGAACGTTATCCACATCCAGAGAAAGAACTGTGGGAGCAGAAACACAGAAGAAAAATGACTGCTTGATCACATGGGTTGATGGGGATATGATTAGGGTTTTGATGTTAAAGAATCACTCTACTGCAAATAGGAATAATATGGAAATAGATTTTGAACAATGATACATGTAAAACCCAGTGGAACTGCTTGTTGGCTTCGGAGGGAGGAGGAAAGAGTGGGGGAGGGGATCATGAATCATGTAACCATGGAAAAATATTCTAAATAAAAAAAAAAAAAAAAAGAAAATACCCTGCAGTGAACATCCTCCAGAGATGGCACGGGGAACAGAAGTCATGGCCTGGGACCATCAACAGGCACCATGCTGGAATCAATCCATCCCTGCCCCTGAGGAGTCTGACTTTGGAATTGAGCCACCACAGATGGGCAAGCCACAAAGTCGAGGGTAAGCTTCCACATCTGTAAAATGGGAATGTGTCCTAGAATGCTCACGTTCCAGGGTGCTTGGGATGAACAAATGAGAGACTATGGGTCCAATTGTCATCTCATCATCATCATATGAAAACACCCAGAGATCAAATGGGGAAAATGAAGAACATATCCAGAGGATCATGGGGGGGGGGGGGGGCGGGGAATGCAAGTGGGTAGAAAAACCCCTTAGCTATAGGGGCAGAACTAGAAAGGAGATGGGAATTTGACAGCCACCAAACCCTGGTCCTGAGGAGGAGGAGGAGGCTGGGATGCCAGCCACGGGGACAGAAGCAGAGTGTAGCTCTCTCCCGGCTGAGCTGAGCAAACACTAAATCACAAACCTGCCTCCCTAAGTATTTCATTCTTGCCAAGACAGCAAGAGTGGGCCATTCTGGACCTGACTGAGACCAGGGGACGGCCTGGTTGCTGAAGTAGGACGAGCGGGAGGCTTGCAAAGAAATGACCGAGCCATCTGATAGACCATTTTGAAGGAGAGGAAAACAGAGACTGGCAAGCACTCTGGACTGGGAAAGGTTGAATCTGGAGTTCACCAAAAGGGCACCACTCCCTGCCTCTTCAAGCCATCTCTGTCTTCCCCTCCCATTCTGGGTCCAGGGGCCACTCTATTCTCTCCTTCTTCTGGGCCTCCAAGAACCTCATGGCAATACACTTTTCTCCACTTCAGATCTCTCTCAAACTTTTTCCACTTTCTGACCCATCGGAAACACCTGCTCCTGGCTCTCTGCAGATAGCATGACCCCTCTGCCCAAAGTCTCCAGTCCCCAGCCTCTGACACACTGGGCCACAAGGAATCTAGCATCTTGCTCTTCAGGGTGACTTCCAGACCCTCCTGGTGCCACCATCACTCAGCCGCCTCTCCTCTTCAACACTTTGGTTTTAACATCACAGTTCCAAGATATGCTTGAGGAGGTAGAAATGGCAATAAAGAGAACAAAGGTGGGACCACAGTGTACCATAGCAGACCCAGAGTGGACCAAGTATATTTAGAAATCTTGGCTGGGTGTGATCGAATTGTGAGGTCCCTGAGGGGCTGCTGCACAAAGTACATGGGGAGGTAGGGGCAACTGGGCGCCTCAGAGGATAGAGAGCCAGGTCTGGAGATGAGAGGTCCTGGGTTCTAATCCAGCCTCAGACACCTCCTAGCTGTGTGACTGTGGGCAAGTCACTTAACCCCCACTGCCCAGCCCTTAGGAAAGGTAAGATACCAAAGTTGTAGGAAATATAATATTAATAATTATATTTTAATAATTACTAATATCAACATATTGTTAATAATTAACATTAATACTATTAAATAGGCGACCAAGAGAACATAAAGGCTTTCCCAACCACGGACTACTTTCATCTCTACACAAAACCTTTGTGTCCTTCATCTTCACCAAAATAAAGGGTATCCTCCAAGAGAGTTACTGTTAGGGAGTAAGAAGGCTTTCCTAAGGGATGATGAACAATGTGTCATCTTCTTTGCTACTTCACAATGAACTTAAAGATGTGCAGAATATCAATTCTCACTGGGCTCCGGAGTGAGTATGAAAAAGCATCTGCCCACATAGAATAAAATACTGTTGAAAGGCTATTTTACAACAAGCTATTTCTGCTCCACATGTCGAAATAATTCAAGATTCCTTGAAAGACATAACAGTAATAATCCTGTTTGACAAGTCTCTGATTATAACCATAAGCTGAAGTATAAAACAGGGAGGGAAATGTTCATGTAGGATATCAGCCACAGGGATGAGAGATCAAGCACAGAGTTCTGGTCAAAGATGGATTCCTTGGGGATTTTGGTGAGGTCCTTTAGAGGCACCTGTTTATGGGTGACAGTGTACTGACTGCATCAAGCTTAGACCAAAGCAAAGTTCGGAAAGAGATCTATTATCAATCAAGGCCTTGGGACTGACCAGTCACACAGGAAAGACCAAGATGAACTGCTCTATTTGGGCAGATATGTACAGCTGGCACAGATGGTCAAGACCATGGACCTAGAGTTGAAGAGGAAGATGAGAACAGACTGAATATCCCTCAGGAAATGACCAAGATCCATATGTTCCAAGAAAACATCTTTTTAAAATCACTTATTCTAGAGGTGAAGTCATGATAGCGGAGTAGAGGAGCACTCAGCCAAGCTCTCCTCAAAAAAACTTTAAAATAACACATGAAATTGAATTTTGGAGCGCCAGAGCCAATAAAAGGTCAGAGTGAGCCATGCTTCCAGCCCAAGACAACTTAAAAGGTTGGAAGGAGAGTTCTGTGACATGGGTGTAGAGGCCAGCCTGAAGCCCACACGGATGAAACACCAAAAGTAGAACTAGGCGGCGGAGGCAAAAGCAGGAGCAACTTCAGGAGCTCTGAAGCCAGAGATGATAAGGGGTCCTGAGAAGTGGCCAGAAAGAGATCATGGTGTACCCCTGGGATAGCTCTGAATACAGAATCGGACACCATTTAGTACCTTCATGCCCACATCCACTTCTGAGTTTCAATTCAAGGGTGGACAGGAGAATTTTCAGCAAGAGGAAGTGGAAGTTCTGAGGGACAATATGGAGACAATCAGGGACCACTATCATTTCCAGTCCCAAGGGAGGAAGGGCCCTAAGAAGCAGTATCAACTGCAATCCTGAGGGATTAGGGGGACCTTCCTGAGTAAGGACCAGAGTGAAGACAAAGAAAGAAGTGACAATATCTTTTCCCAAAGCACACCAACTTGAAAGTAAAGAAGACTTTCAATCACTCAGAACTAGCTTTGAAAATAGCAGTGCAGAAAAATTCTGAAGCTTGAGGGCCTCTTCCCACCACCTCCACACCAGAAGCAGAGCTCAACATTAACATAAAGTTCCAAATCAAGAAATGGAGTAGAAAGATGAACAACCGAAAAAAAAAAAAAAAAAAAAAAGAACTTGACCATAAAAACCTGTAATGGAAACAAGGAAAATCAAAACACAAACTCAGAAGAAGATAATGAAGTCAAAACAACTACAAGCAAAACCTCAAAGAAAATATGTGAATGGGACACAAGATCAACAAGAATTCCTAGAAGAGCTAAAAAATGACTTTCAAAATCATATAAGAGTGGTAGAGGAAAAACTAAGTCAAGAAATAAAAATAAAGGAAGATAATTATGAAAAGGCAGAGTAAAAGTGTCACAAAGGAATGCTGAAGAAAATAACACCCTAAAAAACAAAATCAGCCAAATTAAAAAAGAAGTACAAAAATACAACAATGAAAACATCTTCAAAAGTAGAATTGGTCAAATGGGGAAAATCATACAAAAGCTCAGAAAAGAAAAAATTTCTTAAAACTTAGACCCAGGCAATTGGAAGTTAATGCTTTCATATGACTTCAAAAAAAACATCAAAGTCAAAAGAAAAAAAAAACAGTAGAAGAAAATGTAAAATATTTCATCAGAAAAATAGCTGACCTAGAAAAAAGATCAAGGAGAGGAAAATTTCAGAATTAGTGGACTACCTGAAAACCATGATTTTTTTTTTTTAAAAGAGCCTAGATGTCATATTCTAAGAAATTTTCAAGGAAAACTTCCCTAATATCTTAGATCCATTGACTAAAATAAAAACTGAAAAATTCCACCAATCACTTCCTAAAAGAGAACCCAAAATGAAAACCCTCAGAAATATTATAGCCAAATTTTAGAGATCCCAGGTCAAAGAAAAAATACTTCAAGAAGCAAAAGATCATTCAAATATTGTGGAGCCACAGTAAGGAACACACAAGATTTAGTAGCTTCCACATTAAAGAATTGAAGGGCTTGGAATATGATACTCCAGAAGTCAAAAGAACTAAGATTACAACTTAGAATAATCTCCCCAGCAAAAGTAAATATAATCCTTCAAAGGAGAAAATGGGTTTTTAATGAAATAGAGGACTTTTAAGCATTCTTGATGAAAGATCTCATTCAAACACAATACTCCTAAGAAGCATAAAAAGGGAAGAATAATCATAAGAATCTCAGTAAAGTTAAACTGTTCCCATTTCTACATGGAAAGATGATACTTTTAAACTCCTACAACCTTTATCATATTAGCTAAGTTAAAAGTAGTTTACCTAGACAGAGGACATGGATGTGAGTTAATTATGTTAAAATGATCTCCAAAAATAAAATGAAGGAGTGAGAAAGAGTGATGCACTGGGAAAAGGGGAAAGAAGAAATAAAACAGGCAAAATTTTCTCATATAAAAGAGATATTTATGGAGAAGCAGAAAGTGGTATCAAACAAACTTTGAAAATCACTATCATCAGAACTGATCCAAAGAGGGAAGAATATAGACCCACACTGTTATGTACAGAAATGTAGCCTACCTAATGGGGAAATAGGAGAAAAGGATAAGAGAAAGAGGAGAAGGGAGGATAAAAGGAAGTGCAGATTAAGGGGCACAGTGGTGAAAAGCAAAATAGACTTGATGATAAACAGGATAAAAAAAGGGAGAAGAAACAAAAGAAAATGAGATGAAGGGAAATATATAGTCAGCATAAGTATGAATGTGAATGAGATGAGCTCACACAAAAAACACAGGCAGACTGGAGAATGGATTAGAAATCAGAATCAAACAATATGTTGCTTACAAGGGACACACTTGAAATAGACAATCACACAGATAAAATAAAGGGCTGGAGGAAAACCTGATCTGCTTCAAATGAACTAAAAAAACACAAGGCTGGCAATCATGGCCCTAGACAAAGCAAAGGTAAAAAGAGACCTAATTAAAAGGGATAATCAGGGAAACTCAAAGGCATCTCAGACAATGAATGGAAAAAAATTTTACACCAAGTTTAGAGGTGTCATTTCTGGGGATAAATCCGAGTCAAAAGAGCCATTCCTCAATTGATAAAAGGTCAAAGGATATAAAAAGGCGGTTTTCGGAAGAAATCAAAACTATCTTTAGTTATATTTTTAAAACGCTTTAAATCATTAATTAGAGAACTGTAAATCAGCTTATCAACTCACACCTATAAGAAGTAACAAATGCTGGTTGGGATGATGGAATAGTAGGTACACTAATGAACTGCCAGCGGAATTGTGAATTGATCCACCCCTTTGGGAGAAGAATTTGCAACAAGGGCTCCAGAACTATACGCACCCTTCAACCTAGCAATACCTCTACTAGACTATATCCCAGAGAAATTTAAAAAAAAGGAAAAGGACCTATTCACATAAAAATATTCATGTCATCTCTTCTTGTGGTGGCAAAAAATTAGAAATCAAGGGGATGCTCATTAATTCGGGAGGTGGCTGATCAAGCTGTGGTCTCTGATGATGATGGATGGAGTACCACTGTGCTAAGAAAGGACAAGCAGGATGGTTTTGGAAAAATATAGCAAGACCTAGAGGAACTGAGGCAAAATGAAGTGAGCAGAACCAGGAGAATATTGTACATGGCATCAGCAATACTGAACAATTTTCAACTGTGAATGCTTTGCTCTTCTCAGCAATATAATGATCCAGGGCACCTCCAAAGGACTCAGCTAAAGGATGCCATCTGCTGCCAGAGAGACCTCATGAACCCTAATGCAGACTGAGGCAGACTTTGTTATTTTCCCTATTTTTATTGTTCCGTTTTATATTTTCTTTTGAAACATAGCTAATGTGGAATGTTTTGTATGAACTTACATGTATAACTGAAATCAAACTGCTTGCCTTTGAGAGGAGGAAGGGCAAGTGGAAAGGAAAGAATCTGAAACTCAATTTTTTTTAAATGACGGTTAAAACTGTTTTACATATAATTGGAAAATAATTAACGAAATGAAAATTCTTAGAAGAAATAAAAATCAATCAATCAATAAAGTCAGTTAGTCTGCCATGTTGCTAAATGTCAGTGACCGGTGATCTCCAAAGAACTAAAAGTGAGAGCCCTGGAGATGGGTGTGTTGGATGTGAGCAAGCCCGAAGAAGAAAAGGCGAGGCGTCATCAAGGAAACATAAGAGGAAGAGATGAGCTGGTGGCAGGGTGGTGGGCCCCAGTCCTCCATTCTTGGTCCCCTTCTATCAGGGACCTGAAGGAAGTCCTAGAGCACAGCGAGCTTGTGGGAAGACACAGAAAGTGATGTGTGGGGAAACTCCAAAATAAGGAGATCCCGGGTTCATCTGAGTAAACTGGCCCCCTCATGCTTCAAAGTCCTTCTGCTCTATCCTTAGGATGCCCGGCTCTCATGCCCCCAGGAAGCACGCCAAAGCTTTCCTCCCCTCTTGCCATGAGCCCTAGCCTCAACTCTCACAGCGAAGGCGGTTCATAATGAAGTGAAGACTGAGGTCACCAGCCCACGGTATTCTTCCCACCTCATCCCCACCGTCTCCTCGCCCTACAGGACAGGCATCATGAAGTCGTCAAAGTCTAGCAGAAACTACAGAACTCCTCATTCTTTCTCCTGTTTTTGTTGATGCCAAAGTGACTTGAATCTCCACCCTAAATACTATCTATGGACTCAGTGGGTTTAAGCTTTTGGTTTTCAAAGAGTGCAAAGAGCTTGTTAACGAGACGCAAGGGACGAAGAGCCTGCACTGCCTGACGAGGGGGCAGAAAACAGGCCAAAATGGCCAAGAGGTTTACCGCGTGGGGTGGTAGAGAGAAGGAAAAGGCTCTAAAGGGAGCTGCAAACCATCCTATCACTGACCTTGGAGATCAGCTTTCTCCAGCATCATCTTCAAACACTAAGTGAACAAGGAGAAAAAACAGAGAAGTTATGCTCGGGGCCAATCAGACAAAGGCCTGTAGTCATGGGGCGTCCGGGGGCAAAGTC
Source organism: Gracilinanus agilis (assembly GCF_016433145.1). Classification (NCBI taxonomy): domain Eukaryota; kingdom Metazoa; phylum Chordata; class Mammalia; order Didelphimorphia; family Didelphidae; genus Gracilinanus; species Gracilinanus agilis. The sequence goes on from NC_058133.1 coordinate 520,482,705, forward strand.
AGTGATGCAGGGAAACTCGGCAGCCCCCCTCAGGCCTTCACCCCCAGGGCCTGCCCCCCATAACCAAACAGGGGTGATTCCCAGCTACCTGCCAGCTAAGAGGCCAGGCCTCTCCCAGGACAGGGGCCCCATCACTTACTTCACTCACAGAGATTGTTTGCTCCACTATGATCTCCTTCATGAGGCCAGACTCAAAGTCGCAGCCCACTGTGAAAAACAGGAACAGCTGGAAAAGACCAACAAGTTTGGGTCAGGAGGTTTCCAGGTGTCTCTGAAGCTGCTGCCACCAAAAGGCCTCCGATGTCCACCCCAAACCTCGGAATATTAACATTCCCAGGGAGCCACTGGGCCGAGTTTCTAACAAATTCAACGACTGATCGCGTAACGTCTGGCCTCCTGGAACTATGGACTGACTGCCAAGGGTCCCGCCTCCCCCTCCCCTACCAGAGCCTGGACAAGGGGGCACCAATGAGGCTAAACCCCCAGGAATCTCAGGAGCCCTGGGATCCAGAGCATGGAGATGGGAACAATCTCTTATGAGGGCTGCCTCAAGCTCAGACATCCACATTCCCCAGGAGAAATGGGCCCAAGTGTCAAAGGGGAGGCCATGGGAGCACCCCCACCCCCACCCCACTAAATCAGGACCTCCAGCCATGCTGAGTTTTGGTGTGAGGAGGCACTGGCTCCTCTCAAGGCTGGCTTGGGTCACCTGTGAGGAAGTTGGCGCTTTCCCACGGCACAGCCCCAACAAACTCCCCATCTCCATCGCTGCTTCTGCCACGGTGTAATTCTCAGGCACTGTCAAGAACAAAATGGACACAGTGAGCGGGATGAACTCAAACTCAGGCCCTGCTCGGGAACATCAAGCCTTGCCGACCAGGGTGGGGCAAAGAGCCGGCCAGGACCCGGGATTTTTTTAAGGACACTGAGTGGACAGAACCCAGGCTGGCCTCCTAGACCCAGGCTCCCCCGCCAAAAGAACAGTCTCTCTAAATTCGTTCCTGAATAACAGAGGGGATGAAACAGCTGAAGGCAGCACCAGATCCAATTCAACCAGAGGGCAAGGAAGATGCTCCTCAGGGTAAGACCCCAGGCCAGGACTGGACCTGCCTTTGAGGGGCTGCCCACGTCACTGGGCTGAAAGGCCACAGACAGCCTGTGTGACGGTCAGGACAATCACAGCCTCCCGGGCGCCAGGCCTCCTGCATCCCAGAATGCCCAAGTCTGAAAGGTGTGAGAAGGCCCGAATCGGTGTGGTGGGGGTCCAGAGCAGTGCAGGGACACAGGAGCCATGAGGCAGGAGGACACCTGTCTCCAGGGGCTCCTGGCCCAGCAAGCCCAGGGAGGACATGTGTCTGTCTGGAGGGCTTCCAATGAAGGGGCTCTGGGGCAGCTGCGAGCCCAGCCAGATGCCTCTGAGGCACCTTGCTTATACCCTGGACATGGGTCTGAGGGTCCGGACCAAGCATGAAAAGAAACATTACAGAGGAGGAAAAAGGCAGCTACAGGGGAGAGCCAGCAGGGGCACTCGCCCTCTCACTCTAGCAGGGGATTGGCCTAGGGGAGGCCCAGAGGCAGGAGGAAGCCTGGCAGCAGGGGTGGTGGTGGCAGGGGCCCAAGTCCTAAACTGAGGGGACAAGGGGCAGCCAGAGCACCCGAGGGACGAGGACCTGTCCTCCTGAGCCTAAAGGAGACGGCAAATGGGCACAGCCCCACCCCTGAGCCCTGAGGACCAAAGTTCATTTCGTGGCTCTCCCTGCATTAAACTTGAAGCAATCGAGTGAGCCCAGGGGAGAGTGTGCCGGGTTTGAACACAGCAAGAGCCGAGTCCTCTCTGGGCCCCAGCTTCCTCCTCTGTGAAAGGGGGGCTGGACGTGTTACCAAGGGATCCTCGCCCCAACAAGCCAAACCACCCTCCTACGTCCTCCTTGGGCCTCCACCAAATGGGGGCAGCCGCGGGGCCAGGCCCTGCCAAAGGCAGAGGGCGCCACATGCCCTATCGAAGGCTGCGGACCACTTACCTGGAGGAAGAAGCTGCCCGCTTCTGTCGATCAGTCTCAAGCAACTATTATTAACTAGAGGCAAAGAGACACCAAAAAGGCAGGTCAGAGACAGCACCCGGCACCAGGCCTGGAGACACGAGGTCAGCTCCCCATCTGGCTGGGGGACCCTGGACAAGTCCCTTCACCCCCACTGCCCTGGAGCTGACACTTGGTATTGATTCTAAGACAGAAGGGAAGGGTTTAACTTGTTTAAAGAACGAAACCACCGCAGCCTGCAAGGATCCCAGGCCTCCCCCCGGCCTTGCTCGCCCCCCAGGGGGCTTCACTTGCTCTCCCGAGATCTCCCACAGTTCTGACTAGCTCTTCCCCAAAATGTTGGGTTCTCCCCTAAAATGCCCCTCCAGCACAGGGCTCCCGATTCTAGGGGCAGGCTGGCCAAGTTTCTGGCCTGATGAATGCGCTGTCAGCTGCCCCCCCACACCCCGCGAAGCCTAGGGCCACCCATGACAGAGTGTGCTCAAAGCCCGCTCTGTGCGATGAGCGCAACTACCCGAGAAGCACCTGCCTCCATTCGGGAGACACCAAAGTCTTTTTTCTAGCCTGGGCAGCCCCCGAGAGGCCTCGGTGCCAGGCTCTCCTAGAGTCTGAGGGTGCCGGCGCTGCCGGACAGGCAGCCATCGAAGCCAGGAACTGCGGACAATCCGCGCCCGTCCAGTGGGAGTATTTACCTAGCTCCTCCTGCAACCCCAATTCCTTGATGGCCCGAATCCGAATATCCAACAGCATCTAAGACCAAAAACACGTTAACAAGACGGTGTGGAAGGAGGAGCCGTGCGGGGCAGGATGCTGGAGAAGCGCCCCAGGAGACGCGCAGGGAGGGGGCACCTGCTCTGGGCTCTGGGCCCAGACTTGTTTTTTAAAGGAGAAAAGTCTCCACAATATTCTAGACTAGCTAAAGCCCCCAAGCAGGACACCAGATGAACAGAGGCGGTCCTGGCGGGGTTTTGTTTGTTTCATGGGTGCCACAATGAGGGGGAACGTCAAGAGTTCACCCGCGGGCCTCTCGGCCATTCCGGGACACCCTTTATACTGGAATCCAGGACAAAGCGCGTTTCTGGGTGCGATGCGCCGCAGCCACTGAGCGCAAGGCTGGGCCCTCTGTCTCCTGAACCCTGTCTGTGGTGGAGTCTCGGGAAACGTCTTGCCAGTAACACAGAGGCTGACCGGGGGCATCCTGGCCTAGGAGGGGGAGCCTGGGGGCACGGCCGCATGGAACCATTTGGGCGGCCAGTCACGCTCGCTGCCCACAACTCAGCTGCTTGTGGTGGGGACGTGCCAGTCTGGCGGCGATTCCTGGAGAAAATGCCTCTGGAATTCCTGCCAAAGAGGCAAAACTGGGCGTGCAGAGACCAAAGCCCTAAACGTGTCTCTCCGACTGCCCATTTTCTGCCTGAGGCAGAGTAAGGCTCCACAGCGTGTGGCCCTCATCAGCTGCCTCCTCCCAGCGCAGGGTAGTGGAGGTCCGAGGCCAGCGGCATCGGGATTCACCCGACCCCTCACAGCTCAGAAGAAAGAGCCTCCAACCATCCTCGGGGCCGAGCGAGCCAATAGCCCAGGCTCTGCCCTCCAGGAGAGCAGGCCAACGAGGGAGGAGAGAAGCGCGCCTCCCAGAGAAGGCGTCCAGGCTGAGGCACACAGAAGACGGGCTCAGAGCTCTGCCCCAAAGAAGCCCAGACTTCCAGCCGGCGGTTTAAGATCATGCCTTTGGCAATCCCGGTGATCCCACCCTTGAAATCGAGGCTCCCCCAAAGCCCATTTCCCTCCTCCCAGAGGCCACTAAGAAAAGGCACGAGCGCGATGGTCTTCACAATCTCGTGTGAATCAAGGACTAAGAAACGACGGTGGACCCAAAAGGCCGAAGACGGATAAACATCAGAAGGAAATGGACTTGTCAACTGGAACGTATACGAGCAGCTGGTGGGTATGTGGCGACAGACAAGAGAGCCTTCCGCTTTTACAGGCCGGGGACTAAAGAGGCCGCCATCGTGGCCCCACGTCCTCCCCTCCCCAACCCCCATTTTACAGACGAGGAAACTAAGGCTCAGGCCCCTGGAAGAGACTGTAGAGGTCATCTCCTTGAACCCTGCTGCTTCCCCGCTAGGGAAGCTCATTCATAAGCAGCGGAGCCGGGCTCTGAAGGCAGCCTGTCGTTCTAGTGCCGGACCTGTACGCATGCGCCCAGCGGCCTCCTGCCACATGGAGAAGGACAGGGAGGGAAACCGGTCCTGAGGAAAGGGGGTCCAGCACCTGCAGAAAGCCTGCCCAAGAACGAACTGTTCAACTGGGCCAAATCCAAGGTTTTCTGAGAAATGGTTCAACCAAGAAGGGCTGGTTCATATGAAAAGAAAAGCCAGGGGGCAGCTGGGTGGCTCAGTGGAGTGAGAGTCAGGCCTAGAGACAGGAGGTCCTGGGTTCAAACCCGGCCTCAGCCACTGCCCAGCTGTGTGACCCTGGGCAAGTCACTTGACCCCCATGGCCCACCCTTACCACTCTTCCACCTATGAGACAATACACCGAAGTACAAGGGTTTAAAAAAAAAATTAAAAAAAAGAAAAGCCAAAGTCATCCACTTCCTGGAGCTTTATATATGGATTTGCTTTCAACAAGGCCTCCAAGTTGGAACTGGCTTTTTCTTCTTTTTTTGACCCGCGAAGTCATGAAACATGAAAACAGCAAGTGGACGACTTAAAACTCACAATTTAAGTTTGTTAAAACTAGATGCTAGGTGGCTCAGTGGATAGAGAGAAGGTTCTGGGTTCAAATCCCCCCTCAAACACTTCCTAGCTGCATGACCCTGGGCAAGTCATTTAACCCCAATCACCCAGTCCTTGCTGCTCTTCTACCTTAGCACCCACACTAGGATGGGTTCTAAAATGGAAGGCAAGGGATAAAACAAAGAGGTGAATGAAGAAGCCGGGAACTTGAAAATAAGGGAACAAATCTAAGAACTAGCCCAGGTGAGCAAGCTATTTGAAAGGAGAAATCAAAGAAGAGCTCTTTGGACCATAACTCCACTGAAATGACTGCCAGACCACTGAGATGCTTTGGCTTAGTTAATAAAACAAGATGAATTCAACCAAAGAGGCTGCAAGCCAAGGGCCCTGGGCGTGGGGTCACAGGTGGGGTTCCTGCCGGCCAGCCTCTGACTCCTTTCGGCTGGGTGACCCTGAGCCTGTCACTTGTAAAACGAAGGGCCTGGCTCTGGCCCCAAACCCTTCTTTACTCACCGTTTCAATGTTGGCCGAGACTTTCACCTGCTCCTCCTCGGAATCTGCTTGGCACAGATTTCTAACCTGCATCCAGTTGAAGTTGCTGAGAGAGTTCGTCTGTCTGCCTCCGGCCATCGTCAAACTGCAGGCAAGGGGACAGATTCACAAAGGGACCGTTTCAGTCTCACTGTGACCCAGAATGTCAAGGCTGGTTCTGGGATGACCCCAGTTTTTCTGACTCTACGTGTCATCTCAAAAAGAGCTCCCTGTGTTCCACCGAGCACTCCCTTCCTCCAAAGGGAAAAGCCTGCCTCCCTCCAGAGACTGTGTTCACCCCTGCACCACTCAGTGGCTCTGGGATTCCCTTTGGGGGCTCCTTCTCCCATCCCTGTGCCCTCCCAAGGCCGGAGTCTCTCATCAGCAGGCCTGGGGCCTCCAGAAACTCTTCCTCCCTTTGGGCAGAGCTGCCCTGCCTCTGCTCCTTTCATCCCTCACAGCATTTTTGCTTCTGTCTGTCCTGAGTTCCATGAGACGAGATGGCCCCGGGCCCCGGGAAATGCCTCCTCCTTTGGCCTTTCTGCCCATGAGCCAACAAAGTGATGTGGACTTGTCTGCCTCTTCGGGAAGAATCTGGCTTCTGTGTCCAGGCCCAGGGCTCCAGCCAGCCAGGAAGCCTCCTCTGCACATGGTGTCTTTCATCTATCTCCCTTTTCAGTCAAACTCCAGGGATTGCAGTCTGCTCCCACCACCGGGGCCCCCTTCAGAAGTTTCCTACCACTTGGCTTCTGGCCTCACTGCTCTCCAAGGTGCTCGGGGATCTCTCTTGGCTGGAAAGGGGAGGACATCTTCTGAGACTCCAGCCTTCTGGCCACCTCTTCCTCCCCCAGCACCTGGGGCCCTGCTGACCTCCCTGGGTTTTCCTGAAAGTGCTCTCTGCTGGCTCTCCTGACCCACGTGCACCTCAGATGATCCCCCACGCCCAGTCCCCAGGGTTCTGTCTGGAACCTCTCCAGCTGATCTCATTAGTCCACACCACCAGCTAGCGGGTGAACACTTCAAGCCCGCTCTAACTTGGTAGGTCAGTATTCTCCCGAGAAGCCGGCTCTTTCTCTGCCTTTTTGGAGTCTATCGGTTCCGTGGCCCAGATGGGAGACCAGCTCGAGGCCCCTCAGCTCTCTCCTCCTTTTTCCCTCCCCCTCCAAATTCCATCGTGTCATTTTGGCTCCTGCCTCATCTCTGTCTCCATGCTGGTCCGGACCCTCCTGGATTATCCCAAGAGCCTGGTTCTGTGCCACTGCTAAATGGACATTCCTCAAGTCTCACCGGGCCACTCCCTAACCCAAGAAGCCCCTTCCATTGCTCCAGAAGCCCCTCACAATCTGGCTCCCCCTGCCCGCAAACCCCCACCCCGGGCTGCTATGATACTAGACTCATCCACAAGAGCGGCCTACATGGCTGACCCGATGCTAAGGAGCACCATCTTCCTCTGAGGTTCTGCCCGACTTTCACCTTCTTCTCCACAAAGCCTGAGTGTCCTCTCTCCGACCTAGAAAATTCTCCGTGGTTCCTTATTTGTGCTCAGGCCTCTTCCTCCTTAATGGCGTGGCAGCTCTCGGAGGCAGGAGCTAGTGAACTTCCAGCTCTGGAAGCTCGGTGCTGCAGGGCCTTGCTAATGATGGCTGAATCAACAACGGAACGAACGAGCCTTCCTTCTAGGAAACAGCAGTTTCCTGGTGTTCCCTGGTGCCATTTGTTGTGCGGAGAGCAATGAGGAACTTGCAAGTCAGAGTACCACAGGGATGCAGCACTAGAGATTTTCTCCACTCTCCATCGGTTCTCAAAAACTCCCCCAAAGAATGACGTGTCTGTCTCCATGGGCCCAGGCGTCAAGAAGCCTAACAAACTAGCAGTCTTACCCCGAACTCACTCACTCAGCACTCCCCGGCCTTCCCAACAGGACCGGGATTTAACAGCGTGGCACCAGCCCGGGCTCTGCCTTTGCAGTTTCCCTGCCCTCAACCTGCCATTCTGTGGCAACGTGAGATGGACCTACAAACTTCTGGTGAAAGAGAAGTCCAGGCACTAAGCCTGGGGCAGCTGCTGTGTCCAGTCATCCCCCAAGCCTAAGGCCAGCGCAAAGGGAATTCCCCATGAAGAAAGAGGCTCAGGCAGCTCTGAGGCCCAGCTCCCAAGAACCCACCATCAAAGGGCAAAGTGTCCAAAAGTGGGCAGATAAATCAATTATTTTTTAAAGCTTGAGCAATAGGGGAGCATGAGGAAGAGGAGGCTCGGAAAGCGGCGGAGGAAGAAAAGCCACAGGAAAAACTTCAAGCGCAAGCAGCAGAGATGTCAAGAGTGAATGTGCCACACTAGAAGAGCGGCTGGCCACCAGACCAACGACGCCTGTCCTCAACACGTCACTCAAAAAGTAAAAGCCCCAACCCTCAGGGGCACAGAGGACAGTGAAGATCCCCCCAGAGAGCACCAAACCACCATCAGACACGTCCAAATAGTTCAAGGCAAAAGTCCAAATCTGGAAAGACATTCCAAGGGGGTGAGCTGGCAGAGCTTGTGTGCTGCGAAGTAGAAATCCTCAGCAGCCCAGAAGAAGCTGCTGCCCCCAGCGTGGTGAGTCTCTTCAGAGAAGTGAACGAGAAAAGCAAAGGTGCAACGTAGCTCCACTGAAGGGAAGGACCCTCCTCCCTTTCCAGAAAAAATATTGCTTAGCCCCCTGGAAATGAATTTTTTTTTTTAATTTTAATAGCAATTAATAGGAAAGATCAATGCACCTGTGGCCATCGCCGCCTCCCTGGAGGGCTGCAGCACCCACCAGGGGGCGGCGGCGCCCACTTTGGGAATCACTGCTCTAGAAGCAGAGAAGCAATGAGTCCAGGGTCTCTCCAACCAGGCCAGACAGAATGATGCTGGAGTCAGGCTGCAGTAGGGAGGTAGGAAAGGATCACTGGCCTTCTGGAAGAATGGGACAAGTCAAAAAACCTGAACATCGTGATGAGGAAAGACCAAAAAACAACCCATCCCAGAACTTCTGAACACAGAACACAAAGCACCAAACCAAGGAATACATAGATGGCCTCCGGAAAGAAAATCCCAAGGCAGAGTGGTTAAATTCCCACACCAAACAACAAGGCAAGCAAACTCCATCGATACAAAACTGCTGCATCCTACCTACCAGAAACTACAGGAGTGAACAGAAGTTAGGCACCAAAGCAAAGGAGCTCGAGGTCTGGGCCTGCTGAGCTGCACCTCACCGGGAAGGCCAAATCCAGGACAGAGAAGGCTGTTGGGCTTGTCATCACCCAAACAACAGAAGCACAAAAAAGAGAGATAAGTACAATCAGGAAAACACAAGTTAGGAACTAAACGAACCTATTTCTAGAGACCATTAAAAGAAAAACACAGAACTGAACTGACTGTTGGCCAGACGAGGGCTGGAAGACTCGTGGCATCTTCTAGCTGAGACTGCTACAGGACGGATGCATTTCTCAGCACCACGTGGAACTCTGACAAAGCCCATCCGCTTCTCAGGGCACAGAAATTGTGCCGAAGATGGGAAAAGGCCCATCTTTCACAGACCATCGAGTAATAAAACGAGTTCATGGTTCAGAGTTCACACAGAAGTCAGTCCCAAAAGGCTTGACAATGAGACCTTAAAGAATGAGGGTCAAAGAAGAAATCACAGAAACAATCAGTAACAGCAATGATGAAACCACATTGGAGGGAAACCATATCCCTAAAAACATACATTAGCAAAAGAGGAAAAACCCGAACCAGCGTTAGACCAAAGATCCTGGTTAACCCAACTTCACTATGGAAATAGAGCTTCGGCTAGAAGGAGCTACTTATAACTGGGTAAAGCTCCCAGGCCTGATGGATTCACAGGAAAATGAATACCAAGAACACAGAAAAAGCTGAGAAAGTATTCTATCCAACGTCCTTTTCGGGAGTCAAATAGAGTGTTAATACCCAGACCACTGGATAAGAGGGCAAAGGCAAACGGAAGCAGAATCAGGACCAAAGGAGTATGTGAAAGATTTCAATAAAGTCTGCAATGGAGAGGCGGGCAAAGAGCTGATTAGGGAGGTCTGCCAGGGCTGCCTCTCAGCAATGAAGGCCCAACTGGGATTGTGTAAGAAATCTGTCCCGGGCCGCTGAGAAGAGTTGTGGGATTTTCTCCCTGATCTGTTAGGAGCAGGAATAGTGGGAAGGAGCCACGGCTGAGATTTGGAGTGCTTGGTGATGTGATGAAGGGGCCAGGGATTTATTTAAGAGAGGAGGCCAGACAGGAATTACACTGGTTCAACAAGGAGTCAAGATGGGAAGAAGAGCAAGTGGCTAGTGGCGGGTAGATAGCATAGGAGACAAGCAAGAGGTCAAGGGAGTGAAGGTCACAGAGAGGATAATGAGGAGAATTGTGTAAGAGAACATGGAGAGACGAGTTCAAATCTGGCCTTAAGACACTTCTTAGCTATATGATCCTAGACAAGTCACTTAACCCTGTTTGCCTACCCCTTGCTCTTCTGTCTTAAAATGCTACTGAGACAGGGATTTAAAAAATTTTTTTTAAATAAATTTTAAAAATAAAATAAATTTAAATTAAATTAAATTAATTTAAAATTTAAAAAATTCCTGTTTTATGGGATGGCTCTCTGGGAAAGAGGAAAGAGAATTCAGGAGGAAACTCAGGAGACATAAAAACACAAGATCTATCTAACGGTTAGTTATTTTAAGAATATCCGTATCAGAGTAATCCGCTTCTTTAAATAGAACGTCTTTGGGGTTTCTATAGTTAAGATTTATCAACCGCTTACCAGTGGTCTAAAAACAGTGATTTTTCATACCCTTCGCCCCTTTTCCCCCTGCCACCTTCTTCAGTGTGGAAGGAATCACACAGGACCAAAGGCCAGCCCTGAACCTGTCTTGGCTTCACGGCTGGCCACAGCCAAAGAGTAGCTGCTACAGAATGATAATACCAAATCAGACTTGTCTTACGTCAAAATGCCCAAAGACAAAGGACGCCGCGTCTCTGTTGCGTGGAATGATCATTAATGGTTGTGCTGCCAACCCATCTCCTTAGTCCCTCGAGTCTGCGGACTGAAGCTTCGGAGAAGTAATGCGGACGTCCTTCAGTCGAGGGAAAAGTCCTGTTCTGAACTCCCGATCCACTGATCTGACGAAGGGCGGAAAGCCCCTGGGTCACAGCATCCCACCTCAGAAAACTTCAGGACTGTTCGGGGAAGGGCACGTCCCTTATTTTCCGGAGGGGACTAGGAGACGAGTACTACATCCCAGGCCCAAAGGTCCCAGCACAAGGATGAGGACTGAAGGCACGCTGGCCAGGGAGGGCCCTGGAGGAACCACAAAGCAAGTCCCCAAGGGGCCTGGCCAGCGGGCACTCCTGTCTCTCTCCGTTTTCCACTCATTTTGCTGAGTGGCCGGTTGCTATGGGAACACATGCCCAATTTTGTAATGGAAAAACATCTATCATTAGAGAAATTTGCTTCACAGTCTACCCCAGTGATGGACAAACTTTTGAAAGAAGGGCCAAAGGAAAGGAAATGCCTCTCTGTCAGTCTGTTTCTAAGGCGGCTCTTTCGGAGCTTCATTGTATTGGTCAGATGAGGAATAACGTCACAGCCAGATAGAACATTTCAGGGGGCCGCCTCTGGCCTGCCTTTGCCCATCACTGGTCTAGCCCATAGTAACGCCATATCCCTGCTCAATGTGCCACATGTCCGAGAGCCACTGAGAACCAATCAGCGTCTCGAAAACCAAGGCCTGTCGTTCAAGAGCGAGTGCTGGACACCCTCGGCCTTGCCCCGAGCAGTGGCCCACCTGCTAGTGACCGAGTCAGTCGGTTACCTTTGGTTATAGCTGCTGGAGTCTAAGATCAACAAGGAGTTGCCATCTTTGAGGCCTTGCTCTTTGAATGTCTTTTCCAAGTTCTCCTTGGGAATGACTGTCCAGTTCTCTAACTGGATAGCTCGAGAGCACGTAGTGTTCAACAGGATGAGGCCAACGGGGAACGCGAGGGCTGTGAAGATGGTCCCCACTTTGGCATTAGAGGGAAACACGTGACAAGTTTCTACAAATGGCTGCCCCTTTTCTTCGTCGTTGTCATCTATCAGCTGAAGGATATTCAAAAGGATGGGAACGGTGTCGTTGCCCGTCGGAATCCTGATGCCACCGACCTGTGAAACAGTATCAAGACGAAGGAGAGTCAGAGCCTAACTGGTCAAAATCAAGTCAAATACAGTCAAAGTTTGGGAGTTTTAACAGTCTCAAATTATTCCTAAGCAATGAAAATGTGACTCGGTTGTCTCTGGAATAACGACAGACCAACAGATCATTCCTTAAGCATCTCTCTCACGCCCATCCTTTCCTTTTCACTTTCATCTGGCCCCTTCTGGGAAGAGGAAGGCAATGGAAGCCCAACATGCAGTCAGTCTCTCCCCTTCCACTCATCCCAGATACCATGGGTGATCATTCTTCCTAAGCTCCGCCTTGCTCACTTCAATTCCCTGCCCATAAGCGTTCAGAGCCTCCCCGCTGCCTGCTGGACCGAGCCCAAACTCATCGACCTGTGATTTAAGGCTCTCTCCCAACGACCTTTCCAACCTTCCATTCTGCTACAACCCAACACAAACCAGCCCCCTTAGCAGGTCGTCTCCCAAAGCTCTTCCGCTCACCCCCTCGGACAAACTTGGGTCAGGCCGTGGCCTTAGCCTGAATGCCCAGCTGATTCCCCACTCCTAAACCCAACCCACCTGTGAAGGCCCAGCTCCAATCCCATGTGTCTAAGAAGCCTTCCTCAATCGCTGGCCTTACCCTAAACACCCAATTACATCCACTTACTGCCTGTACCAATCGCTTTGGCCTGCAATTATCTGCTGCGAGATGTTGTGACTCAAGCCCCTCCAATTGGTTTATCTCCCCAATGAGATGTTAAGCTCCTTCTAGGAATGTAAGACTGGGTCTTATGCTTCTCTGGGGGCTTGCACACACCCCAGTACAGGGGTAGGAACTAAGAAGGTGCTCCAGAAAGCCCTGATGAACAAACTGGCATTTCCAGAAATACTTTGTCCCCCAATTCTTGGATGAGCTCAACAAATGCAAAGTCGCCATCCCAAAACAAAATTATTCATTCATATCATCTTCAAATCCCAGCTTTGAACCATTAATTAGAGCAATGGCGCTCGACGCAAGTCGATAACAGTACTGTGGCCAAGATTCCTTCCATCTTTTCCCAATTTCCTAACTCCTAATTCTTCTTGAATACCAGAACAATTCTTTATACTGTTAGCAGATTATCTTATTGCAATTATATTAAAATTTTTAAATGATAATAAAGATTTCCGGAAGTATTTTTTTACCTCCATCCCATTCCACACAAAGATGTCTTCCCCATCGGTCATTTCAATTTCATGCAATGTCAGTTCATCTCCTACAAAGATGGGATTACCAGTGAAACCATTCATCACCGTCATCGAAAACAATGTCCCCCTCATCTATGTGCACAGCACTTTTCAAAGCATTTTAAACTCAAGTGGAAGCTAAGTAAGGATACTTTTGAAAGACAAAGGCAATTGAATATAAGCTTATTTTCCCCCAAGGGAGAACATAACCAACTCCTAATTAGGGCTCAAGCCTTGTTTCTGTCTCAAAACAATTTCTGTCTGATGAGCTGCCAATGTTCCCCGCTGGAGTAGGTAGTGTCCGAGAACTCCAGGGCTCATTCTGAGATCCCCAGTGGGACCCACCTCTGGCAGAGAAAGCAAGTCCCCATCCTTGGGTTTTAGTGGTTGAAATGGCCCTGCATTGAGGAAGTGGTCTCACTGAGGACTGCACAAACACAGTCAGACCCATTTGGTGGCCACCAGTCTCTAACTTAGAATCCCTGAGACTGCCACAAAGTGGACCTACTGCTGGATTCCATAGTCAGCAGGGCTTGAGGAGAGGGTAATGAGATAGAAAAAAAGAGTAAAGATGGCAGGCAGGACGAGGCCATGGAAACTGCTGTGGGCTTAGAGGCAGAAGACATGAGCTCCCATGCCAGCTCACCTCCTGAGGTCTCGGGTTCCCCATCTGTAAGCTGAGGGACAAGGGGCAGGGAAGGAAGATCCCAGGTGTGCCCTGTGGCCACTGGCCTACTTTCCAAAGGAAGTACACAGGGAAGTCTACAGCTGGCTCTCAGTTCTGCCACAAGATGAGGGCCAGAGGAGGGTGATGGGCAAAATCTCTCAGCATATAAGCCAAAAAGGTATTTGCTGACCCTTCCAAACCAAGGCTCGTGCAATGGTGGAGGCTACGAGAAGCCAAGGATTGTCCCATGTTTGCATTTCATCTTTAATGGTTGTTGTTTTGTTGTTGTTGAACCAAGTGGCCTCATCAGGCAAAGGCTCCACCTTCCCAACCCACAACGTGGTGGGGAGAGAAGGGCAGCTACAGTCAGGAGCCAAGGGCTGCCTCACTGGAAGGAGGAGGCCTCAGAAGGTCTTGTCTGACTCCTCTAAGCCAAGTGAAGGCAGTCACCTTTCAGAAACCATACAATGATTTCTGTGCCCTTCCTGGGCTCAGCCCAGCTCCAGCCCCCAAGAGCAACCTCTTTTTAGGTATCTAAGGGGTAGGGGCAGACAGGCAGAGGCTGGAGAGCCAACTCAAGGCCCAGGAGTGCTGTGTCACTGCCAGTGATGGAGGACAAGGGGCAGCTACACCAGGCCTACCTTCGAGGGTCTGGCAAACATGAAGTCCTGCAGGCACGAGCTTTGCAAGGCTGAGCACCAGATCTCCTTCCCAGAATTCCAGGAGCTGGAGGTAAAGGAAGAGAGCACTGCACAAAGTCAGAAGCCAGCCACATTTCCAGGCTCCCCTGAGAGAACTGAGTGGAAAAGAGAACCTGGAGTCTTCTTGGGCAGTGGCTGGAAGCCTGCTTCATAAACCTCTGGAGCTCCTAGGGAGAGAGGCTCACTCAGAGGTGGCTGGCTGCCATTTAGGTGTGAGTGGGGCCCAGATTAATAGGCCTCCTCCCCATTTTCCTGACCACGGCTGGTTCAGAACAAAGAGACCACCCTGGAGGGGAGGACAGTTCACCAATGAGCACCGAGTTCAAAAGGTGATGCCTATGGATTTTCCAAAGGTCCCAGAACTAGCAAGGAGCTCAGCTAGTGCTTGACTAGTATCTAACCTTGAAAAAGACATTTTCTTCTGAGTAAAAAAATGAAAAGTAAGCATCATTTCTCATTTTTAACAAATAGCCATTTTTCCCCCCACTAAAAAAACATAAGGGATTTCTGAATACTTGTTCTTATTATGACAGCAGCCTGGAAGCAGTATGAAGTATGCTGTCTTTGGAGTTGGAGGCCCTGGAACTGAATCCTTGGCTCTGCCATTTACTACCTGCATGACTGTGGGCAAGTCACTTCCCAGCTCTGTCACTTAGTTTCCCCCTTATAAATTAAAAGAGCTGAACTAGATGACCTGTAAGTTTCTTTCCAGGTCTAATTTTATGGTACCACAATGCTGCAAACTTCTAGAGATATTACTGAAAACAATGATGAAAACTTCTTTTTTGTCCAAACCTAGGATCCCTCTGGTAAGGGGAATTACCAGTGGGAAAACCCACTTGGCCAATGCATGTCAGCATTCTCTCTGCAATATCCCTGAGATATTGCTCTTCAAGAGTCCCTGAGATATGAAAAGGAGCACCTGGCTCAAATGTGTCAGAAGCAAGACTTGAACCTGGGGCTTCCTGCCTCCAAGGCTGCCCTTCGAAGGACACATTAACTGAAAGTGATTAAAATAAAATTTAGCTCTTCTGTGTGAATTACACACAAGCCAAGTGTCCTATTTCTCCAAAGCCCTTGATCACTGAAAACTATCTTAAGTCCAATGCTTCCATTTAATCACCACCTGATTTTGCCAGTAGAATTATCGCTAATGAAACAGACCTAAGAGATAACATGACCCCAGGCTAATCTTCACTCTCAAGGCAAGAAAACACTGACCTAGACTATTCCAGTCTCCTAAGAATGGGCCGGAGGGTACATACAAGCCAAAAGAAGGAAGCCATCCTGGGGGCTCAGGGTTTAGGAAAATTAATGTCTAATTGTATTATTTATTAGCAATATTTCTATGTGAATCCATTTATTTTCTCAAATGAAAGTCAAGCGAAGGTAATTTACAGCCACTGGGCTGAGGCCTTTGTCATTGGTAAAAGGCAGCCAGATGCATTTGCTCCTCCTTTACCTATACACAAGGATTCATACACTCTAAGGCATTTAAAAGCATATACCCCTCTGCCCTGCTAGCCGTGTCATCTAGAATTGGGGTGACCAGATCTGCGAGAGGGGAAAGTGCCACTGAAAGCATGACTGGGACAACTTTGGATCAACTGCTAGAGAAAGCTAGCTCTCGTAAACTCGCTGACATTCCATTCCTCAGAGTACAGAGAAGGGCAGATGGGCCACATCTCCCTGGCTGTAGGGGAAGATGTATGGATCCACGCACCTAAGCAAAATCCTTCCCTCGAGGCCTCTATGAAGTCATGAGCCCACCTCCTCATTAACAAATCTCCCAATCAGACTGCCAGGAGAGGCTGAAAGGATGACCATCCAGGCTAATCAGAAGGAAGACACCCTTGATATAAAAGCTGGCATCTTTCCACGCACAGATAAGTGTGATTGTCCAATCCTTTATTAAGAGATCACATGCAGGGGGCAGCTGGGTAGCTCAGTGGATGGAGAGCCAGGCCTAGAGACGGGAGGTCCTGGGTTCAAATCTGGCCTCAGACACTTCCCAGCTGTGTGACCCTGGGCAAGTCACTTGACCCCCACTGCCTACCCTTACCGCTCTTCCACCTTGGAGCCAATACACAGTATTGATTCTAAGACAGAAGGTGAGGGTTTAAAAAAAAGAGAGATCACATGCCCCTACTAAGAATTAATAATGCTACCCTGAGGAAATGGCCTCACTGTATTTATTGGGTGAAATTCCAAGCACTACAGGGTGGCCTGAGGTGCTTCTCCCCACACAGGTCGTGGCCCTCCCCACCCCCAAGTCTAAAACAGGAGGAGCAGCCATCAGCAATCTGGCCTCCCCTGTCAACCAGGCTAGAGTCCATCCCAAGGTACCTTACCTGAAATACAGACAGCCGAAGATCACTTAAAGTTTTCCTTTTGTCAATGGTCAAGTCCAACACATAACTTTCTGTTCTATAGGAAGTGGGGTGCAGGGCGCCATTAGAAAACTCATAGGAAGAGCCCAGGTGGAGATGGAGAGTTAAATTATTAACTGCAGAGTCATATTCTGCCCTGGAACCAAAAAAGGAATCAATACTTTTCAGACCCTCCAAAAGAATCTACCATAATGGCAAGAGTATCTCTGCCCCCCAAAACTCACTTCAGCAGGTACACAGCCCACCTGGCTCTCACAGGCCGTGGGAAGGATCCAGAACAATGTCAAAAGGTCCCTTGAAGGCAGCTTTCAGGCTGGCCAGGCTGAATCAGCAAAAGGGAGAGCCCCTTCCCCAAGGCCACCACCTTCCAACTGAGCAGAACTCAGTCCAGCCTGTCCACCTCACCTTTTGGAAAGTCCACAACCTACCGATGGACTCACCTCTTTTTTTGTAGTTCCCTGTTGGCCAGTTCTGCTTCCCATAGCAGGTGACTTGGAACCTTGTATCGTGGGTTGGACTGAGCTGCAAACAAAACCTTCCATTAATCTTGATGAATAACTGTGAACATCCTGGTTATTCTCAGCAATGCAGTGATCCAAGGCAATCCCAAAGACTCATAATGACAAACAGCATCTGCCCTCCCAGAATGAACTGGTAGAGGCTGAATGCAGCCTGAAATTCGCTGTTTCATGTTCTTTCTTCTTTTTTCCTACTTTTTTGTTTGAGATCTCTTGCACAAACGACTAATACAGAAAAATGTTTTACACAATTGCACATGTACAATCTCTATCAAACTGTTTACTGTCACATGATTAGAAACTCAAAATATCCTTTAAAAAGGAATGTTATTTTTAAAGGGGGTCTATATGTAATTAGGGAAAAGTAAAACATATTTTTAAAAAAAGAAAATGGCAGCAGCCCAGGCTACTTCTCCAGCTCACAGCGGGCAAACCTACAATATTACTCACAAGAGGAGAGGAGGGAGGAAGGAAAATAGGCCAAGGAGATCACTGAAACTTCAAGTTCCTGAGACAAAGTTCATCCTCAATCCAGAGAGGCCCATGATGCCTTGCACTTGCGGGGTCCCCAAATGCTGACTTAGACCCAACTAAAGACCACTCCCTAGCCAGCCCAAGTGCATGGTGTCCCAAGAGGAAAAGCAGCAGACAGAGCCCAGAAAGCCCAGAGATCTGTCTTTACTTTTGTCCTGGCCTATGTTCTAATCTAACCACCTTTTGGTGTCGATTTGTCCTCCCCTCGTGCAGGCTGACACTCCTGGACCATCTGCTGCTTAAGGAGGGCCCTGAGGAGCTGAGCTGAGAGAGATCTGGATGGAAAGCCAGGTCCAACCTCTAAGCCAGGCCGGCCTCAAGCCCAAGGCAGATCCTTCACTCTCTCAGGAACTGTGGCAGCTCACATTTCAAGAGCACCCACTCCTAGCAGTACCAGATACTAAACTGTACTATAAAGCAGCGGCTATCAAAACAATCTGGTACTGGCTAAGAGACAGAAGGGAGGATCAGTGCAATAGACTTGGGGTAAGTGACATCAGCAAGACATTCTATGATAAACCCAAAGAGCCCAACTTTTGGGACAAAAATACACTATTCGACAAAAACTGCTGGGAAAATTGGAAAACAATATGGGAGAGATTAGGTTTAGATCAACATCTCACACCCTACACCAAGATAAATTCAGAATGGGTAAATGACTGGAAAATAAAGAAGGAAACTATAAGTAAATTAAGTGAACACAGAATAGTGTACTTGTCAGATCTCTGGGAAAGGAAAGATTTTAAAACCAAGCAAGAGTTAGAGAAAATTACAAAATGTAAAATAAATAATTTTGATTATATTAAATTAAAAAGGTTTTTGTACAAACAAAAAAATGCAACCAAAATCAAAAGGGAAACAACAAACTGGGAAAAAATCTTTATAACAAAAAATTCTGACAAAGATCTAATTACTCAAATATACAAGGAGCTAATAAATCAATTGTATAAAAAAAATCAAGCCATTCCCCAACTGATAAATGGGCAAGGGACATGAATAGGCAATTTTCAGACAAAGAAATCAAAAGTATCAATGAGCACATGAGAAAGTGTTCTAAGTCTCTAATAATTAGAGAAATGCAGATCAAAAAAACTCTGAGGTACTACCTCACACCTAGCAGATTGGCTAAAATGATAGCAGGGGAGCATAATAAATGTTGGAAGGAATGTGGCCAAACTGGGACATTAATGCATTGCTGGTGGAGTTGTGAACTGATCCAACCATTCTGGGTGGCAATTTGGAACTATGTCCAAAGAGCTCTAAAAGACTGCCTGCCCTTTGATCCAGCCATACCATTGCTGGGTTTATACCCCAAAGAGATCATAGATAAACAGACTTGTACAAAAATATTTATAGCTGCGCTCTTTGTGGTGGCAAAAAACTGGAAAACCAGGGGATGCACTTCAATTGGGGAATGGCTGAACAAATTGTGGTATATGCTGGTGATGGAATACTATTGTGCTCAAAGGAATAATGAACTGGAGGAATTCCATGTGAACTGGAAAAACCTCCAGGAACTGATTCAGAGTGAAAGGAGCAGAACCAGGAGAACATTGTACACAGAGACGGATACATTGTGGTAAAATCAAATGTAATGGATTTCTGTACTGGCAGCAATACAATGACACAGGACAATTCTGAGGGATTTATGGTAAAGATGCTACCCACATTCAGAGGAAGGACTGAAGGAGAGGAAACATATAAGAAAAACAACTGTTTAAACACATGGGTTGATGTGGACATGATTGGGGATGTAGACCCGAAACTACCACACCAATGCAACTATCAATAATATGGAAACGGGTCTTGATCAATGATACATGAAGAAACCAGTGGAAATGTGTGTCAGCTATGGTTGGGGGGGTGAAGGGGAAAGTAAGAACATGAATCATGTAACTATGGAAAAATTTTCTAAATTAAAAAAAATTAAAAAAAAAAAAGAGCATCCACTGTGTGCCAGGTCCGGTGCTGCTATAAGCTTTCCAAATCTTATCTCATTTGATACTCACAACCATCCTAGGAGGGAGGTACTATTAGGCTCCCCACTTTACAGAAGAGGAAATTGAGGTTGACAGCCCCCAGTCCAGGGTCCCCCAGCTAGTCAGTGTGACTCAGATCTTCCTGACTGGGCACTGTGTCCACTGACCACTAGCTGCCCCAATGTGCCCTATATTAGGAAGAGTCTCCCACCTGGGCACCCTCTGGACAACTCAAGGGCGGGTCTGTAAAGAACCCTAAACAGCAACCCCAGCACTGAACCTGCTTGGTCAACATGGAATGACCACCTCCAGACCTCTGCGCCTGTGCCCTGCTTGTCTCCAAAGCCCAGGGGCCTGGCACAGTGCCTGGCACACAGTGGGTTGCTCAACAAAGCCCCTTCCCTACTGCTCTGGGTTTCTGAGCACACAGTCCCAGGGCCCTTGTTTGGATCCTCTCTCAAGGCCCCTTCCTCCTTGAGCTGTTCCTGAGGTTGTGTTCAAAGAAGGGCAATCCCAATGGGTATCTAATACAACCCACGCCCCAAGCTTTGTCTCTAATGCTCTGAACAGAGGCCAAGAGAGCTAGCCATGGTCCCCTGGCCCCTACCTTCTGGAGGTCTTTGCAGTTGGGTCTTTCGATAAAACAGCATGTAGGCACTTTCTTTTCCCTGGAACTGCTTCTCAATATCCGCCTCCTGGATGGGCTCCACTTGGGAGTCATTTAAATCAAACCACTGAGGGCCTTCGGCTCTGATCTCCAATTGGGGATCCCCAGCAGGATCTGCTTCAGACGACGGGGGAGACTGGTCCTGAAAAGGGTCTATGGGGCTGGGCGGCTTGAGCTCATCTGGAGGTGGCCGAGAAGGGCTGGCCTCTCTCCTTAGACAGACCTTGCTGGGGTTAGAGCTAAGGAGAAACACATCTGAGTGGGCCTGCAAAAACTGAAAGGGAAGCAAGAAATAAAAATACCAATTAAGTGTGGCCTGGAATGACCTACCCAACAACCCCACACGGTAAGGGCCCAGAGAGGGTACAGGGCTGCCCAGAGCCTTGACAGACAGTGTGTCATCAGAACCTGACAAGGATCCTGGGGGATAAGGACCACAGGGATTTGTAGGCCCATTTTACAAGGGAGGAAAGGGAGAGGTCAGAGGGAAGCCAGGCCTCCTCCAAACCCCAGAAGTCATGCCACCTTGAGGGCTAAGGTCTCTAAGACAAAGGGCATCATGAGTCTGGTATCCTCTGCTGTGACCACTGGCTCATGGACCTTCCCCATCCAGAAATGATAGACACGTGGCCATCAAAGGGATTTTCCTCTGGATGCCCCGAGAGGGCTGATGGATCAGAGGCGAGGGCCAGAAGTAAAATCCATCCGACCCAGGGCCACATCCCAGCCAGAGCCTGCTGTGTGCCAAAGTGATTCAGATTTCTAAGGGGAAAAGCTATTCTCTAACACACAACTAGACAAAAGAAATGCACAGAAGGCATGCGAAGCCATCCACAAGCCTAGGAAGGAATGCTCCAAATTAGTAGAGAAATGCACATTTAAAGTAACTGGCAAGTGCTGTGGCCTTGGGCCCCCGAGCCCCTGCTCCCTAACCGGTGCCCTCCCCAAATGCTGTGCTCTATCCACCCTCTGTCCCATGCTGGGCTCCTCTAGCCCTGGGCACAAGGATCAAGTCAAGACTAATCTCTATCGTTTCTGGGCAGGGAAGGGCCAACCGTGAGCCCAGAAGCCCCTCGCTGATTTGTAATTGCTTCCCACATTCAGCCAGCAGACCTGGGCTCTACAGGACCGGA
Organism: Gracilinanus agilis; assembly: GCF_016433145.1. Lineage (NCBI taxonomy): Eukaryota > Metazoa > Chordata > Mammalia > Didelphimorphia > Didelphidae > Gracilinanus > Gracilinanus agilis. The sequence continues at coordinate 520,503,999 of NC_058133.1, forward strand.
CCTGGGGCACTCTGAGCTGGCTGCTGTTCTAAAACTCAGGCCGGGGCTTCCAAGACCCCCATGGAAATCTCTCAGGGGAAGGCTGTCCTGTTGGGTCACTCCAGCCCATCCTCCCCCCATCTGTCAAAGGGGTTTTTCTCAAATGCAGATCTGAGCGTGTCTCCTGCTCCAAACTCTCGTGGATCCCTATTACCTTCAGGATTAAAGCCCCAAACCCAGCCCTCCCACCTCTCTTCAAAGCAATGGCCTTTGGCTACTTTCCCAAACCTCATCTCCAGATTCTGGGCCTTTTCTCTGGCCCCCCTGGAATGCTCTCCCCTTCACCTCCAGCTCCCAGCAAACACCCACCTTCTGTTGGAAGCCTGTCCTGACCCCCCGTTCTCCGAGCGCCCAAGATGGTCTCGAGGCTATCCCGCCTAGATCTCGTCTGTACACACTGCCTCCTCCCTTAGACTGGAGGTTCCTCGAGAACAAGGCTCTCTGGGCCTCTCTGCACCCCCAGAGCCTGACACCTAGCAATCCCGGTGCACCGCCTGCCTGGCAGACCTGCCCCAGGCAAGCCCACATACTAGATGCACAGCAGGTGCCGACAGCCTGGGCAGATGGATGTGAGAACGGGAAGTCTGGACAGTTCATGCACGCCGATGACCGAGGTGACGAAGGCTGGACCTGACGTGGGCCTCATCTTTTACCATGGACTTGGCACAGTTTATTATTATTATATGATATTATAATTATATGATATCATTATTATATGATATTATTGTACCCAAAGTATCCCAGGGCCAAGCGAAGGCCTCGAGGAAGGCAGAATTTAAGATCACAGAAGCCAATTCCTCTGGCCTAATAGGCACAGAGTTTGAAGAAGAGGGAAGCCAGGCTTCCCTGTGTGGCTGATAAAAGCAAGCTTCCCTTCAGGCCAGCAAACAAGGCCGGACACTATGGCTGAGGAAGGGGCAAGTTCTAGGCTAACGGCAGTCTTCCCTCCGCTTCTGACGGCCAGGACCAACGCGCCCCAGCCCGAGCCTTGCAGCCCGAGCCTTCCAGCCTGAGCCTTGGGGAAGTGGCCGGGGCAGGCGGGGTGGCGTTACCTTCAGCAGGGGCCCGTACTCTTTCCGAAACTTCTTGTTCCAAGATATTTCTATGCTTGCCAAAAGCTTCTGACCCAGCTGGTCCACAGGAATTAAGTGATTTTCCTCCTTCAGAAAGATGAAAAGACATCAGAACAATCAAAGGGGCAAAAAGAACCAGGCAAGAACAGGAAGGACACAGATGCGAGGGCTGAGGCAGGAAGGCACTTCATTCATGCCCTCAGGGAGGTGCCTGCCAGGCTCTTCATCAACAAGTGCCCTGAGCAGGCAGGCCCCCGGCTCCACCCCAGCTCACCCCTGCCTGGCCCCAGAGCCCAGGTGCTGGCAGCACACCCCAGGTCTGTGGGTCCCCATCCTGTGACGAGGAGCGTCCTCATCACATCTCATCCTGGGCTGGCAAGAGGGCCAAATGGCTGCTCCCCCCCTACTGGCCTGGCATCTGGAGAGCATCCATCCCGGGCAGACCCACTCTCTCCCTTGTCCCTCCTTCCTCCTGCAGCCCCGCGTAGCCCTGCTCAGACGGAGCAGTCCATTATATTGACTATTCTTATTCTTCCAATCCCCTACCACTGAGGACCATTTGGTGGCCCCCGTGCTGCCAGGCCAAGAGCTCCTGAGCCCTGGGCCATCCCAGGCTCTGCCCTTGCCATCCTCCCCATGCCACTCTCGTGCCTACCTCTAAGTCCTCATTCCCTGAGGCCAGGTGGGCAGGCGCCCTTCCTAACTTCTGTCTAGCCAGTCCTTCACTCCCGGCCTTGGATCTTCTCAAGCCATGTCACCTGCTCTATCTCTTCACCAATAAGAACCTTCAGTTTCCCCAGGGTCTAGGTTCCACAAGGCCCTCCTGATGCCCTTCTGGATCCTGCTCACCTTCACCCACTGTCCTCCTCACGGGGGGATCCTGACCCACCTTCCCCCCCAGGGTCATGGGCACCATGGGTTGAGAGCCTGCCTCTCGAGGACTCGGCCAACCTTAAAGCGCTTCGTGCTACTAGTGTGCAGAGCTCCTGTGCCAGGCACTGTGCTGGGAGCCCAGGATGCCAGGAGAAAGACAAACAGTCCCTCCCCTAGAGGAGTGGACGCTCTCCTGAGGGAAATGACATGTTTTGCCTTCACGTGCCTGGCCTCCAGCTGGACATGGTCTTCCCCTCAAGGCCAATCTCAAGCACCACCTCCTCCCTGAGGCCTGCTCAAGTTCTCCCCCTCCCTTGATCCTGGCCCCCTCCTCAAAGGTGGCACAGGCACATGTGTACATGGCACCGGGCACACGGGAAGGGTCTCGTGTTTGTGGACTGGAATTACAAAAGCCCTTTTTCAATGGGATTCTCCTGATTAGAACTCGATGCTTTCCAACAGCCACACGCCAGACGCATCACCGATGGGAGCAACACCGGGCGGGTGCCAACTGAACGTCACAGGGAGGCCAAACCCCGGTGCTGGCTTCCCCCGAGGTCTCCATGGAGAGCCCAAAGCCCAGCCACAGATGGCATGCCTGCTGTCCAAAGGCAGCCGGGCACAGGGATGGGAGGCTACGAAGGGAGACCCACCCTTGGGAAGCCCAGCCTCCTGGGGAGAGGAGGAAGGCTTCAAGGCCCATAACACATACCTGTGATAAGATGTTTTTGAGAACGGCTAACGGATTGTCGGTTTCTTGAATAGTGGGGAGCTCTTTCAAACTCTTGGCCTTTGCAACCGGCTCAGATTCATCTTCCTGCTCAAAGCAAGGACAGCCTGGTCAATGGTGCCAACATGGTCTCCATCAGGAGAGAGCAAAGACCCAGGTGGGTGAACGAGGGCCTTCCCAAGGTTTCAAGGGTAGTTGACGAGCAAAACTGTAAGCAAGGGCCAAGGCGAGATCCACGTGAGATGGCCAGGCACGGTGTCTGCCCTTGCTTTTCAACCAGCCCCGATCACTGCCCCCTGCTGAACTGAGGAGACCCAGCCCCAGCCCAGGGGCCTGCAGAGGCGTAAGGGAAGAGGCCCCAGGCCTCCTGGGAAGGCTGTGCCGTCGGGAGATCCCGCCCTCCGAGGAAGGCTTCCCATTAAGCCTGCCCAGAGCATGGTGGTACATATCAGCCTGGAACTGTCTCTTGCCTCTCTGTATCCCCATGCTTGACGCAGGGCCTGGCACAGAGCAAGTGTTTCATAGGAAGGCCTAGCGATCAGCCTTTCTAAACCTTTCTCTCCTGACCACCACTGACTTTTCTCAGCCTGAAGTCTGTTAGATGCGCTAGTTGAGGAAGAAAGGGCTCCAGAGGCCTCGATTCACCCCTGCTGGTCCTCATAGGCTCAGTCCTGGCTCTCTGGCCAACAACATCTCAGGACTGACCAAGGTGCGGGGAAAAGACTGCCGCCCTCTTTGTCCAAAATCAGCTCGAGGCAGAGGGCTTTTGAGTGGAAAGCTAGGGGAAACCAAACCTCCAGGGCCTCAAAGCACAGAAGGGGAAGAGGCAGCTCCCAGGCTCAATCCTGTCAGGGAAGCCTGACCCCCAACCTTGGCAATCCCTGGGCGTTTGCCCTGTGTGTCGCCTGCTGGTTTGCCCTCCCCTTCGGAGGACTCAAGCGGGAAGTGTGCTCGCCTCTCCCAGCTCAAGAGGTCAAGCTTTTCTGTTGGCTTGTGGGATATTTCTGGATGGAGAAGGCCGCCACTCCCCAGAGCCAGCGCCATACCATCTTCTCTGCCACGTCATCCACCAGCCACTCTCCTAAGCAGCCTGGAGCTCTCCCCCCCTCCCGCCCCCATTGGCAGGAGCTGCTTCTATTTCCTACAGGGAAAGCCATATTTATCCAGACCAGCTCTAGCTGCTGGGCAGGACTGCTTCAGACTGCCTGGGCCTCGAGAGCTCAAGTCTGGAATCGAGTGACTCGTCTGCAACAGGGTAGCTTCCAACAGAGACCATCGCTTCTACATGTCCTCAAGAAGAATCTCAGGAGCGTCGTGCCCCCGATCTCCAGAGGTGCCATGGGACAATAAGGCCCAGCCAGCCAGCCAGTCCACCCCTCTGCAGTGACGCTGGGCCTCCCCACTCACAGGGAACCCTGTCTGAGGCAGCAGAAGTGTTTGAAGGGGGCCTGCAGCCTCTCACCGGCTGGGCTGCAGCTAAGGGGTGGAGTTCCCATCGGTCACGGCCATCCTCATGGGTCGGAGTCACCCTCCTCCGTTGGGGTTGTCCTCACTGCTCATGGCCATCCTAATGGTCATGGTTGGTTGTCCTCATCAGTCACCATGGGTCAGAGTCACTCTCATCAGCTGGAGTCATGCTCACCCGTCATAGATGCCCTCCTTGGTCAGGGTCACCCTCTTCAGTTGGTGCCATCCTCATTGGCCAGTCATCCTCCTAAGAGCCCTTCTTGTCTCCACCCACCCCATTTCCTGCCCTGGCTCGACAACCACCATCAGATCTATGCCACCAGACCATCCGTCCCTGCCCATCGCTCCTTCAGAATGGAAGCTCTACGGAGACAAGACCTGGCTCCCGTGCCTGCATTCGTACCCCCATCACGTAGCCCGGTGCCTACGTGAGAGCAAGGGGTTTGTGGAGGCCTTCCCATCCCCCATGAACTACTTCTCATCACGAGGCCCACCCCATCTGAGGGGGGCACATACAAAGGCCCCACATCCAGAAAAGACCGGCCCTCAAAGCTGGGGACCTCCTCGGTGCTCGCGTAAAGAAAAGAGAGCTCCAGGAATGGGAGTGACAAGGCCAAGCAGGATGGGACACTCCAAGGCAGGAAAGAAAAACAAGGCCCCAAAGAGAGAGCGGGCAGCATGTGGAGCAAAGGAAAACACGAAAGCTCCTGTAGCCTGGCCACAGCCCCCACGTCCAGCCAGAGCAGGAAGGGGGATGCTCAGCTTTGGCTCAGCAATCTGTGCCGTCCTCCAGGGGCCCCCAGGCGGTCCTCAGGCCTCCGCTCGCCTCGGGCCACTCCCTGCCCCTGCTTCCTTCTCTTCCTCAAGGGACTGTGTCCCAGCTGTGGCAGGGGCTGCCTCGCCGGGAATGGAATCTGACTTCCTCGGGCCCCAGAGCACCCCAAGAGGGTCCCCGCCCCCTCCCCCTCCCATAAGCAGCCCACCGGGGCCGGCGCGCACGCTCACCTCCAAGTACCAGTTTCCCAACTGGTCAACATCTTTAATATACACATGATAATGTCCTCCATAGCAGCCACCTTTGTGTATAATAACAGAGAAGAGGTCATACACATACTCTGAGTCATCCAACTCACTCTAAAAGGAAAAGAAGGAAAACGTGTCAGTGGTCACTGGGAAGGCCCAGAGCACGGGGGGACAGCCCGGAACCCCAGGAGTCCTCGCAAAGGGCTGCTGATCCGTAACGAGGCGGAGTTCTTTAAAGAGAAACTTCGAACCATCACTTCAAACTGATGGCGGATCAATCTGGCACAGCTGGCAGCGTGCCAGCCCACACTTCTTCTAGGCCACTAGTGGGCGCCCCGGGCCCAGAGGCAGAAGATGCAGGTTCAAATACAGCCCCAGATGCCGACTGGCTGAATTACCCTGAGCGAGCCACTCCACCGGTTTGCTTCAGACACCTCGTGTGTAAAATGGGGATCAGAAGGGCTCCCCGCCCCAGGCTGTTGGGAGGATCCAACGGGGCCATATTTGTACAGGGCTGAGCAAACCTGAATGGGAGTCCTGTGTGGTGGCCGCCTTTCCTTTCTGAAGGTCCCCCCAGTCACAGGCCCTAACTGGCTCCCCCCAGGTCGGTCTGTCTGTCTGCCTTTCCCCAGCTCAGAGCCAGGGATCGGGTCACTGGCTCCCTGACTTCCCAGCTGGACACTCCGTAGATGCACCCTGACCAGACTTCACAAAGTCTGCCTTTTCTTCCTCGGTAGAATGAGAAGGGGGAAGGAGAGTGGCTCATGCCCAGCCTGGGCTTGACCAGACAGCTCCTCACCTTCTTCAGGGGACAGCCGGCTCCCTGAGCCATCTTGGTGGGGTCTGTGGACTCTTTCCCAGAAAGACATGATCAGCTGGCTGGAAGAGGCCAAGGGGACTCTGTTCCATCCAAGCTCGTGGAGCCCCAGGGGAAGAGCCCCTACTCTGGCCGGTCCTGCCTTCACTCCCAGACCTCTGACCCTCAAAGCTCACCCGCCACTCCCAGGCCCGCCCTCAATCTGAAATCCCGTCCACTTCTCTCTCTCGCTCGCTTTCTGAAAGTGTTTGCCCAAGAAGTTTCTAGAAAGCTTCATTTTACAGGGGAAGCTCTTGTTTATCGTGAAGCTGGTTGAAAGCAAAGAGGAGGCAGAATGTGGACGGCTGAGGCTGAAGGACTCAGAATTCAAAGGAGGGCAGAGTTTCCTCTGCTGAGCAAAACTCTCTAATCCCTCCCCAAATCCAAAGGCCAAGGCCAGGGAATGTCTCTGCTCATGATCCATTTCCCGCCCCAAAGGCAGAGACACCAGGAAACGTGGCCGTGGTAAGAGCCAAATCTCACCCACCAAATGTGGAAAGAGCACAAGGCCCAGCTCACCAAGGAGGGTGCAAACAACAGCTGCCCTTTAGCTAAGCCCTGGACCCTCTCACTGTCCCTGTGGGGAAGAGTCATTGTGGTGCCCGTTTACAGATGAGGAAGCTGAGGCGCACACGCAGGCAAAGGCCAGGGTCACCCAGCCAGGAAGTGTAGTCTTGGCAGGATTTGCACTCCAGGCCTTCCCCTCTCCAAGCTCAGGAAGGACCACTTACCTGCCTACATTTGAAGGGAAGAAGATTGCCATTCCACGAGGGACATTTCAGGGCTGCTGTGGGGTCTCTGAAGTAAATGCTAAAAGCACTCACTTTACCCTGCAAGGCCTCCTGACCCAGCACCCATCTGGGGTTTGGGGTGGGTGTGTTTGTCTGCCCCCAGGACGAATCTGAGGGGCCCAAGGGCCTAGGCAAGGCATTTGGGTCAACGGTTGCCCTATTCATCAGTGACCAGGGGTGGGGGACCGCCAGGGGACACGGCCCCCCGGGAGAGCCCCGAGGGGATGAGCAGAGGGGAGCGTGCCAACCTGCTCGCAGAAGGGCTTCAGGTCCATCTGCAGAGGGAACGTGTAGGAGCCCGTCTCCTTGTAGCGCTCACACTTGGCAAAATCAAAATTAAATCTCAGCAGCGAAATTGTCAGGAAAGGGGGCAGCTTCCGTAGCTGGGCCGACTGTGGAGACAAAGCCAGATCTGAGAAAGGGGCTACCCCAGAGAAGCCTCCGGCCCCATCTGTCCACTGTCACTGCCCACAGCTCCCCTCCCAGCCCTCGCTCGTGTGGGAGACCTGGCACCATAGGCCATGGAGCTGCCCCTTCCTCGGCCACACACATGGGGTGTCTCGTCCTCACACAGACACAAGAAGAGAGGCCGCCCAGGGCAGGGAGAATCCTGGGCCACGATCCCAGCCCCCCCACTTTTCAGAGGAGACAACTGAGGCCAAGCAGGGACCAAGGACCACAATCCCAGCCAGTGAAGTCGGGCATTAAGCTGTGATGGTGAGCCTGGCCTAGGCACGCCAACATGGTAGTATCAGAGATGTCAGAGGGCATCCTGGGCACCCCCAAATGCCCAGTGCAGCCTGGCCACAGAAGGCCCGAGGAAGCCAAAGACCACTCCCCAGACTGGGCCTCAGTCTCCCATCTGTAAAGTGGAGGTTGCCGCTGGAGGCGCCCTCCTGGGTACAGAGCGGGCGCTCAGGCCATGCTCCCTCCCTCACCTTGACGGCGCTGACGAGCTTGTTGCAGGCTCCACAGTGGTACAGGTTCTCTCCATCAAAGAATTCCTCTTCCACGTACATGCTCCAAAGGGCCTCCTCGAGGCCAGACAGGTCTTTGACGGCCACCGTCAAGTCCAGGAAGTCCTCCTGCAGCCCAGGGAAGGACAGAGCCTGCTCGTGCTGCCCGACCCAGACACCCACAGTCCGTGGCCTCAAGCGGCCCCATCCAGCACAAGGAGCTCATGACCAGCCCACCCCAAATGGCCTCACAGACGGCCTGGAAAGAGCCCCTCAATGGACAAAGCGGGAAAGCGAGGCTGCTCCTCTGGGGTCTCCCAGTCAGGAAGGGCCCGCACAGGTGACACGAGAACCCGGGTCCTCCGGGCTTCTACCCCTGGCCCTGATGGCAGCTCCGTAGAAAACCTACGGCTGCCCATGGGCTTGGGCTTCCCCAGACAGGACGACTCAGAACCCTTTAACTCCTGCCTTTGCCCTCAAGCCCTTCCTCGTACGGACAGGGCTGGCAGCCCTTGGTGGGATGCCCCGGCTGTGGCCCTGGGCCCCACCATCCCCACCCCGAACATCCTGGCTTCTGTCTGGCCCCCGGCCAGAGCGGCACCCCGGGGCCCCGGGTCAGGGGGCCCACCTGCCTCTCGCTGACATTCTCGCACTCCCTGCACATGATGTGGTTGACCACGGTGCCATGGTAGAGGCGCTGGATGAGGTCGTGGCCGGAGGTGCCCACCAGTGAGCTCTCCAGGGCGCTAAAGAGAATCCGGTTCAGCTCTTGTACGTCATGCTGTCTCATCTCCTGCAGAAAGGAAGGTCCCAGAGAACGGGCACCTCGCACCCACAGCACCCACCTCGCACCCAGACCGGGCAAATGCTAGTCATACAGGGACCAAGTAGGAAGGGGAGCCTGAGTGACAGACAAGTGGGAATCTAAGGAAAACGAGCAAGAATTGCAACTTTCCTACTTGACTCCTGAAACCAACCAGCAAGAAACTAGCCAAGTATATGCAGGCCAAGGCCTTGGGGACCTGCTTTAATGAACCAATCAGCTGGGACCAACACGCAGAAGAGGGCCTTAAGGGACCTGCTTTAATGAACCAATCAGCTGGGACCAACACGCAGAAGAGGGCCTTAAGGGACCTGCTTTAATGAACCAATCAACTAGAATCAACAAGCAGGAGAGGGCCTTGGAGACCTGTTTTAATGAACCAACATCTGGGATCAGCAAGACAATGGAGAACAGACAGGGAATTACACAAGGCACTTCCTGCCTAGAAGGGCCTCCCAACAGAGGAAGGGTAAAGGCAGAGGAGGCTCGATGGTGGTAAGAGCTGGAGTCTGCAGTGGGCAAGAGAGCAAGCAAGGAGATCATGCCCCTGGCTGATCATGGGGAAAAAGGACTCAGTCAGCAGATTCTTGGGGCTGTCATGGGTTGGCCAGAGAGCTGGGGAAGGACAGAAGGAGGAGCTGGCACCGGGGACTCTGTGGAAGGGTCACTCTGGGTTTCTAAGCTTCTCCCTGAGGAGGGAGAGGTGAAGTGTAATGGCTGGAAAGCTGGACGCCAAGCCAAATTCAGGTCTGCCCTGACACTTGGGGCTCCAGGCAATCTCTGAAACGCCACATGGCACAAACTGGCAGGCAGCGTTCTCATGTGGGAGTCCCTAGTTCAATGAAAGCGCAGGCTAATCAGCAGCCCAACTCTTCCCTCCGTTCAATAGACTGCACAGGAAGATGCCCAAAAGACATTTTCAAGATTTTCTAGGGTTCTTCCCAAGTAGGAAGAAGCAAAAAAGAAAAAAAAAAGAAACATACCAAAGCAAGTCCAGGCCATCAGCACCCCAAGGCTCTGAAAGGAGGACATGCTTTACGGGCTTTTAGTTGGCTTGACCAGTCCTCCCACTTCACAGATGAGGAAAGAGAAAGCAAAGAGAAGGGACTTTCCCAAGTAGCCACCAGGCTGGGATACAAAGCCCCAGGTCCTGATGCCATGGCTGGCACTACTCCAGGAACAAGCCAGGATTTCCAAGGCCCAGGGGAACCTGAGAGGCCCAGAGCCTTGCCTAGAGTTGCCCAGATGGCCTATATCTAAGGCAGAACTTGAACCCGGTCCCTAGGAGCTACTGAAAGTGGCATCAGGCTGCCTCTCCATATTAGGCTCAATCCCCTTCAAGGTTGCCTGTAGAGAGCTGGGTCAGGACTCCAGTCCATTGAGACCCTCTGGAGCCTCACCCCACCAGACCAGCCTGGCCTGGCCATTATTTCTTCTGTGCCCCCTTCCCTCCTCCCACTCATGCCCACCCCTGTCCTGGCAAGGGCTAAAGGGGAGCCCCCAGGCTGACCTGAAAAGCCCACATAACATTCCAGGGACAAAGCAAAGGTATCCTGCCAGACCCTTTCCAGACACGCTGCCCCTAAAGCACCGGAAGCCCACCTCACTGTTGCTCCAGCCAAAGCTGTCGGTGAGGTCGGTGGTGGACGCCGCCTGCTGGTCTGAGAGCAGGAGCTGAGCAAACAGCCGCTGTAGCTGCAAAGGGATGATTCGCACCTGGACAGATGACAGACACACACCTCTCTTTAGTCCCCAGATAGGTGGGAGACTGGCAAAAGGCCTCCTCGCCGCCTAGGAGCCGAGGCTGCCTCCCTTCCTTCCCCTCCCCTTCCCTGGGAACATCGAGGGACAGAGGAAAAAATCTGAGGGGTCACACATGAAACTGAAATCCAAGCTCTGCAAAGCAAGGTCCTGGGCATTTACCCTCCCCAGACCTCAGTTTCCTCATCTATAAAAGGAGCTGGTGCTGGACTCGAGGGCTTCTGCCCTTCCCTAGAGAAGTGCTTTAAAGCCAGAGAGCAAAGATGGACTGTCGTCTCTGAACCCTGGGAATGAGGACTCGCATGGTATCAGGTTCCTTCTTGCCAGCCTCTCCAGAAATCTGGGCCAAACTTGCCCAGCAGTGGGGAAGGAGAAGCCTCCCCGGGCTCCAGGGCCAGCTCTGGCTGTTCAGGGCGCCTTTGGCTCCCGATGGCCCAGGCATTCCAGCGCCACGTGGAAGGAAGCAGGGCCCCAACAGTCACTCATCAAACACATGTGGGGCCAGAATTGTCCCTCTGCTCTCCAAGAGCTGCCCTGGGGAGCCACGGGACCCGAGCTCAGTCTTTTCCCTCTCTGGGCCTCCGTTTCCTCATCTAAAGGACCCACAAAGTTGGGATCGCCGGCCTCCAAGGATCATCTGCGTTTATGCTGTCCAAGGACCGAGGCAGGCCAAAGCGGGTGGAGGCCATCCCCAAAGGGATAGCCAAAGACTGATCACTGCTTCGGCACCACTGACTTATGAAGCCTGTAAACCTAGGACAGCTTCGGTGGGGGGTGCAGACACCGGCAGAGGCCATGGATGGTGACAGAAGTGAAAGCTGGGCCTAATGAACGAGGTTTCTAGCAGTCTTGGGGGCCTTCTCGGGTCCCTGCGAGCCAGGAAGTGTGTTCCTGCTGGGCTCTCCTCAGAAGCCAGCCTACAACAAGGAGGCCAGAGCACCAACGGACTCTAGCTCTGACCCTGCCTACAGGTGGGAGAATGGGTGCCCGCCTGGGCTGGCACAGAGTTCCCTCCTCCACCAGGAGTTCCTTATAGCAATGGAGGTTGTCTCCCCACCAAAGGATGGCCAAACCAAGGGCTTGGCTGGCATCAGGGGTGCAAATGTCATGAACTAAGACGTGCCTTTGCCCACGAGGGCAGGAGGAGGGTGTACGTAAGCCAGAGCGCCATTTTGGGACTGTAAAGGGGCTTGGTTTTCATGCCAGGAAAGGCTGCTCTCCCTGGCCCGGAGCCTTCCAAGAGACATCCACATGGCACCAGTCTCAGCCAAGGCCCACAAGCCCTCCCCGGGCCCGTCCCAATCAAGGCCCACGGCAGACCCTAAGCTGTCCAAAGGCAGCTCACAGCTACCCGGCAGCCTTTCACGTGAGGCCCCCACGGACGTCCTGGCTGATCCAAGGGGAAATAGGCTCGGAACCTGTGCAGTCAGCTCAGACAGTGGTCAGGCTGTCACCTCCCAAAGCCCGGACGTTGCCTCCAGTGACAGGAGCTTTGGAGGCTGCCCTGTTCCATGCTGAGCTTGGGGTCCTGTGAGACCCCCAGAGCACTTTCCCATGAACTGCTCTCTAAACGTGCTGCCTCCTCTCACTGCAGGGAGGTCTTCAAATGGCTCAATGAGCAATGGCTGAGCGAGGGGAAAGAGGAGCCCGTCCTCCCAGGAGGCTCATGGGAACAGAATGGCAGCTCGGGTACCTTGGCATCAGGGTCATCCTTGTCCTCCAAAGATCCGAGCTCTTCAGGATCCAGAGCAAACAGAGCTTCTACAAAGCAAAGGCACACAGGAAAGGCGGGTCATGCTAGACCCGGGCCAGGGTCCCACACAGAGGCCCCCACCTCCATGGGCCAAGGAGCCAGGACAAGGCTGAGGCAGCCTGGGAAACAAGAGGGAAGGGCAAGGGGAGAAGTAGAGCCAGCGAGGAAGAGCCCTCCTCTCCATCTCCTTGGCCTCACGAGAAGAGAATCCCCCTTTGGGGAGCAGGGGGGAGCCATCCCAAGGCTCCAGGTGGAACCCTGGCAGCCCCTTCAGCCTGGGTGACATGGCATCGGCCCTCGTTCTCTCTCAGGTGCCCTCCAGCTTAAGTTCCAGGCCCCCAGGGACCTGGGAGGAAAGGACTTGCTCACAGTCACACGATAACTGAGCAGCAGCAAGATCGGCCCTAAAACAAGCTCTCCGACAGTTTTTCCAGCCTGCGGTGACCCCCTGGGACGGGCCCGTGGCTGCTGCTTTGTGAGTGGAGTTTGTCCAAAGGGAGGGCCATTTGGTTGCCTCTTCCTGTCTGTGCTCCCCCGGGGCTTCCTCAGCAGACCCCAGAGGCGCCTGGAGCGAGCGGTCAGACCCGGCCCTAAAATCCGCCCCTCCACGAGCACCCAGGAGAGGACCGTGCTCCTCTTACAGGGAGGAGACCGAGGCCAGCAGAGGCCAAGTGACTTGCTCTAGGCTCATAAGGCTAGGAACTGTCTGAGGCTGGACTGGAACTCAGAGCTTCCTGACCCCACGTCTGACAATGTATGCACCAGGACACCAGCTGCTTTGGGAATTAACGGAGTGAGCAGAGAGACAAGGCGGAGCACACCATCCTATCACCCTGAGGAGCCCCAGAAACAGAGAAGAGATTCCCCTCCCGGAGTCCAGCCCCTGCCTGGCCACAAGCAGAGCTATCTTCCAGCATCCTCCCATCAGATACCACCCAAGCAGGTCTCCAGGACCACGGACAGTGCTGCAGAGCATCTGTCCCTCCCTCCCTCCCCTCCCCCCAAGGACAGAGGACCTTGGCTGAGTCTCTTTCTACCCAGCTTCTTTGTCTTTAAAATGGCAAAAATCATGTTCCTGCTCCCCCTTCCTCACTGGACTGGAAGGGTCAAGGGAAAAAATGTAGACTGTGTAATCCTAAAACTCTGAGAGACAGAGACAGAGACAGATAAAAAGGGAGATGGAAACAGAGTAGATGCAGAAAGAGGGAGACACAGAGAGAGGAAGACTGGAGAGGGTGAGCACCAGCCTCCATACTCTCCTTTTGGGGCTACAGAAACACTCCCAACAGCAGCAGGGACATCCCCCCTCCCTGCCTTGATATTCTGTCGGAGGTCAGACATGCTCTGAAGGCCGCCCAGACACCGGACAGTCCAGTCTACCCAGAAGCCTTCAGGCTGCTCTACAGGAATCACCAAAAATACCGTCTGTCCTGAGCTCCACGTGTGGCCCTTGGAGACTCGATGAGAGCTCGGAGGCGGCCGGCTGGTGAGGAAGCCGAGGCCCAGGCCTAGGAGGTGGCAGCCTTGGTGCCCATCAGAGGCAGGCCTGGAAGCTGAAGCCCTGGAGCCCCAGAGGCCCGGCTCCCCCTCACGTAGGCTGCAGAGCCCCAAGAATAAAGGGCTACCGTGGGGGAAGGCACCTACCTCGGAACTCCGGGGTGAAGTGCAGCGTCTGCAGCAGGGAGTTGAGGTAACAGGTGCCCCCCTGGTTCTGGAGGCCGCTCAGGCGGGTGAGGCCCCGGGGCGGGGAGGGCTCGGGGTGCAGGGCCTTGGATTTCCTCCCTCTTTCCCAGCGGCTCTCGGAGATGGAGGGGAAATCTTCCTCAAACAGGTCCCCGAACATCCTGAAGGCCTGAGGCTGCCCTTGAAAAACAGGAGAGACCCCTGACCACACAGGCCTGGAAGAGCCTCTCCCCGGGGCCAGGCCCCTCCCCTTGAAGGGAACATATGCCATTCCCAAGGCTGCAGGGGGCGGGGAGGGGGAGCTAGCCCCCACAAGCCTCCGGGTGCTTGTCACTAGTAAGAGGGAGAGAGCCCCAGGCTGGCATTCAGAGGGGCATTCTTTGGGACCCCACCTGGGGTTTTCTCAGCAGAGATACTAGAGCAGTTTGCCCCCTCCAGCTCTTTTACAGATGAGGAAACTGAGGCAATTGGGGGGAAGGGACTTGCCCAGGGTCCCATGGCTAGGAAGTGTCTGAGGTCAGATTTGACGAGGGTCTCCCCACCAGGAATGACCCCAGAGGCAGAGCCTAGACAACGTTATCCCTTCAGGATGCTCTACACCAGGAGCCGGCAGAGCCAAAGGAGGAGGGCCCGGCTGCTACTTCAGACACTGACTCCCTAGACAAGGGCCAGCCTCACAGCAGTAACCCTGTACCAGTAATAAGAACGGGTGCCTAGACCCACGATCCCATCTCACAGGGGAAGCCCCAGGGGCAGGCAGGGGCCAGGGCCAGCCAGCTGGGAAGGGTCTGAGCCTGGATTTGAACTGGGGCCCTCCGGCCTCCAGGGCCGCTCAGAGTCCTTCCCTTGAGGCCTTGGCGCCCCCTTCTGTAAAGGGGGGGAATGCAACCAGCTTCGGAGTCCCAGCAGCGTGGTCTGGGCTCACTTCCTCCCCTCCGAGCCTGCTGC